>NW_021962901.1:0-37174 GCF_901765095.1 Microcaecilia unicolor | reverse complement strand
TACACTGGCAAACTCAACTGTGGAACGCCTTATCCAAATTAACAAAAACTACCCAGACCTACCTAGGAAATCATTGAAAACAGTATTGTTCAAGAAGGCTTACTACCCAGGTTCAACATAATCAGAATTATCCCTACTAGATAAGATCAATAGACTCTAATTAATTACATCTTATCTTTCATGTTTACTACTGATTAATTGTTATTCATATCCACTCAATATCCATCGCTGTTTAACGTTATTTTTTTATTCTGCTAAATTTGAAAATTGTAATTCTTGCATTGTAACTTACTGCATATTTTTGTAAGCCACTTTGAGCCTGCTATCAGTGGGAAAAGGTGGGATACAAATGTGATAAATAAAAATAAATAAATTATATGTGTATGCATACCTATATTTATATATAGAGGCTCTGAATATCAGGGCTTCTACGATAAGTTATACACTTGGTTTCGACAGCCCAAGTCACACCTGGTCTTTCTACGTCTGAGCCAAAATGTATACACCCAGGTGTACGAGGCAGCCCAAATACTAGCACCTATACATATTATCTATATGTATTTGCAGCCTCACTCCTGGAACATCATGTATATTTTTTCAGTCAACAGCTAAGCTCTGGAATTCTTTGTCAGAGGATGTGGTAACAGTGGTTAGATGGTTAGAGTATCTGGGTTTAAAAAAAGGTATGGCCAAGTTCCTGGAGGAAAAGTCCACAGTTTCCCATTGAGACAGACATGGAGGAAGCCACTGCTTGCCCCGGGATTGGTTACTATTTGGGTTTCTGCCAGGTACTTGTGACATGGACTGGCCACTGTTGAAAGCAGGATACTGGGCTAGACCGACCACTGGTCTGACCCAGTATGGCTATTTTTATGTTCTTATATAGCATCTTATCTGAAAGACCTTAGGAAATTGTAAGACTGGGCATCCAAATGGCAGAAGAAATTTAATGTGGACAAATGCACATCAGGAAGAATAATCTGAAACTAACGTTATACGTATGGGGCCAGATTCATCTCAGCAATGCCAATAAAGACTCAAACATCTGAAAGAAGAACAAACCTGTAAACCTAGAGAACGCTGGTAACTGTGCATAAACAAAGAAAAAAAAAAAAAAAGACTAAAGAAAGTGGTATAGGTGGGATTCTAAACTGGTCTGGTAGGACTAAACTTTCCTTAACATCCATACCAGACCAGTCCAGAACCTGTAGGATGTAGCAAAGCAATCCTTAAAAATAGTGGGACCAAGAAATCCCTGCCTGAATTGCTTCAGCCCCAAATAACACAGACTGCCGCACAGCCACACCTAGCCAATAGTGCCTAAAAGAAAAAAGTGTGCAGAATGGACCATGTTGCCAACATACAATCTTTGAAGGCAGCACTGCTCTTGGGGGGGAGGGGGGCTGCTTCCCATGCAACAAATATGCAGACGCAATCATCTCTTTCAGCAAGCAATAGTAGCTTCTGTCCTTTTTAAAACACCCCCAAACAAAATTAGGAGTCTCTCAGACTTTCAAAGCTCGTTAGTGACTTCCAGGTACCGAAGCAGAATGCGATGAACATGCAGCAGTTGCTAAGACTTTACCATATGCACTCCTTATGAAGGAAAACGTTATTCCTGGTTTATATGAAAGAAAGAAATCACTTCAGTCAGAAAGGAAGGCACCATCCTAAAAGATATCCCCCCAGTCATAAAGCAAAGGAAGAGATATCTGCAGGACAAGGCCTGCAATCCTGAAATTCCACGTGTCGAGGAATCCACAAATAGGAAAACAGTCGTTAGAGATCTTTCAAGGTTGCTGTCTTCAGTGGCTCAAGGGAAGATAACTCAAGGGCCTAAGAACCAAATTCCACTCCGGAAACAAGTTGCATGCAGAGGACAAATATTTGAAAAACGTATAGACCACCTATAGACTAGGTTGTTTCCAAATTTAATAACATACATAAATATGAGACCTCTCTCTCAGGAAACAAACCACATCCAAATGGACTACAATGGAAGTAAATTCTACCTGGCCTCAAAAACAAGACAAGACCACCACTTGTACTTTCAAGGAGCTCTTCCTGAAAAAACGCTAAGATATGCACAACAGAAGCGCATCATGCCTCAAAGTTTTTCCTGCACTCTTGTGCAGACCTCCATGAGAACTAGTCCCTGGTGCAGAAGGCCCCCATCTTGGGAAAGACACAGCAACTGATCCATTTAAAGCTGAAAGAGGTTGGCAAACCAAGGTCTTCTGGGCCAACCCAAAGCAACCACTATCACCTTTCTGAAAATCACTCTGAAGGGACGGCTTTTGCTGATGTTATAAAGAAAGAAACGATAGGTTTTGGCAATCTGCTGAATGTGAGCAGAGAAAGAGAGAGGAGTCGAAGATGACCCCAAGGTTACGAGCTGAATTAAATGTTTAACATATATTTTTAACAGCATTTCAACATGCATAGCACAAAATCAACTGTTTTGCTACAGTGTAAGATAAAATTAATCATAATTAAAACATACCAATTCTTTTATCCTCTTCCTGTGCCTGCTGTGTGGATTGTTCAAATGACTTGTAAGATCAAATATAGTAGGTACAGCATTCTCCCGCAGAACTGTTCTGTAAGGGCTCTAAAATGAAAACCAATAACCACTTTTAAGAATCTTATCTCTCTATATAAAACACACCTCCAACGTTCTAATGAAGCCTCACTTACCCAATATTCTAAAAGTGAAGGGGGTGAGATCGCTTTGTGTCTGCCCCGCCCACGCGTCAAACGTGATGACGTCGAGGGCGGAGCAATGACACTCAACCAATCGCATCGCTCCGCCCTCAACGTCATCAAGTTGGACGCGAGGGACGAGCACACATCGAACACACACGTTGCTAAGGACTTTTGGAGGCTTCAAAACAAGTACACACCTCCCCCTCGCCACCCCCCCCCCCCCCAAGGTCGCCTATTTAGTTCGACTCTTCCACTCTCCAAACCCCATCGAGCGAGGTCGCTGCTTCCCCCCTCCCCCCCCCCCCAAAGGTCACCTCTTTCAAACACAACCCCCCCCCCCTCCGAGTTCGCAGCTTCCTCTCTCAAGCCCACCCTCCCCCAAGGTTGCCGTTTCACATATCCAAAGATCGCCGCTAATCTTAACAAAAAAAAAACACAGACAGCCTTCAGCCATTGGCTGTCTGCGCTGCAGCCACTCATCTCTCACTGGCTCTGGAGCACAGGAACACGACTTCAAAACAACTTCCTGGTACCTGTGCTCCTACGGAGACAGAAAGAGGAGAGAGGAGCAGCAGCACAGCAAACAAATCAATGCATGAATGCTGCATGCACTGCCAGGGAGGCAGCACAGAAAAGAGGGAGGGCTTGGGGGAGGGACAGCAGACTGGAATGTCGACGGTGAACACAGGGGGAGGAAAAGGAGCACAGAACGGGAAGGGGAATGCGCCACCTGCATAAAACACTCACACATACACACACACACACTCTCTTTCAAACACATACACTCACTCTGAGGAGGGGGGGAGGGTGGCCTGGAACTTGGAGGGTGACTGGGGCGGTGAGAGGAGGGGAAAGAACAGCGGCACGGTAGGGGGAGGGGAATGCACCACCTGCTTAAAACACTCACACATACACAGAAACACACACACTCTTTCAAACACACACACTCTCCCTCAATCACTCACACACAAAGTCTACATATATCAAACGCACACTCACATTCTTACACACACACTCATTCTCACACACACAGCCTCACTCTGTTACACACACTCGCACATTCACTCAGTCTCTCTCACACACACACTCTCACGATGAAAACCATGCTAGCGCCCGTTTCATTGGTCTCAGAAACGGGCCTTTTTTACTAGTCTTATATAACCTCTTCAAACTCAAAATGCAATTCAGAACTCCATCAGGCATACCACAGATCAGGACATGCTCACATTTGGTAATCTTTTTAAGTGTAATACATCTACTTATATGCCCATTGTTTTATTATTTATTTATTTATTTATTTATTTATTTAACTCCAGAGAAAGTACCTATGGCTTGAGTTATATCTCAATGTGCTTGACTGCTAACAAAACAAAATCATGATGCCAACAGCTGTGCAACAATTTGTTTATTATTTTGGTTTGGATCCCGGGAATGTCACTTTACTAAAGCTTTATAAATACAGTTTCCCAACTACATAGTAACATAGTAGATGACAGCAGAAAAAGACCTGCACGGTCCATCCAGTCTGCCCAAGAAGATAAATTCATATGTGCTACTTTTTTATTTGTACTGTCCTCTTCAGTGCACAGACCGTACAAGTCTGGCTAGCCCCATCCCCGCCTCCCAACCACCAGCTCTGGCACAGACCGTATAAGTCTGCCCAGCACTATCCCCGCCACCCAACCACCAACCCCGCCCCCCAACCACCAGCTCTGGCACAGACCGTATAAGTCTGCCCAGCACTATCCCCGCCACCCAACCACCAGCCCCGGCACAGACCCGTATAAGTCTGCCCAGCACTAGTCCCACCTCCCACCACCAGCTCTGGCACAGACCGTATAATTCTGCCCAGCACTATCCCCGCCAACTATACAGATCAGAGCTTACCTATGGCGGGTGGAGGCTGGCAAGACTCTGGGAAGAACAAGGCCAGCACAGAAAATTTATACAGCTTGACCCCATAGAGTACAGGGCCAGCAGCCACCAGCAACAACAAAAAACCCTGAGAGCGAGAAAACACGATCAGTGCAGCCACAGCACTGCTGGAGACTGCAGAAAGGATGTAAAGAAATGTGTGCAGATGAAAAGTCTGTAGAAATGTTATGGGGGGGGGGGAGGAGACAGAGAGAGGTAAGTGGTGGAGAGGAAATAAAGACTGTGGTAAAAATGGTGGAGACAACAAAAACGTGAGAACTGGTTTGGAATGACAAACAGATAGGACAGTTGGCCTGCAGAAGGGAAAATGAAAAAAAAAGAGGGAAAGATCGTAAACAAACAAAATCAATAGTTTGATAAGGAGAGAAAAGGATAGAAGACTGCTAAAGAGAAGAGGAAATACAGATAAAGGTTAGAAAAAAAATACGTAATCGTTAGCTACTGCTCACTGACAATTTAAATGGAGAATATCTGGTCCCACCCAGCCCAACCTCATCGTTCTTCTGCTCCCTGAATAAACCCAGCACTATCATCCCTATACCCGCAGTCTGACCTGACTTGGCCAGAAGGCTCTCACTGCTTCTCCAGGACGGACGTTTGTCAAATGAAAGCTTTTGACAAAGTTCCTCGTGACAGCCTCCTGAGAAAATTAGTGTCGCGAGATAGGAGGCAATGTTCTGTTGTGGATTAGGAATTGGTTATTATACAAAAAAACAGAACGTAGGGTTAAAATGGCAATTTCTCTGAGTGGAGGAGGGTGAATAGTGGAATGCTGCATAGATCTGTACTGGGACTGGTACTATTTTACATATTTATAAATGATCTGGAAATCGGAATGAGTGAGGTGATTAACAATCTTGAATAGTTTTGTGTCATCTGCGAATTTAAAACACATGCAGATTGTGAGGTCAATTGCAGGAAGACCTTAGGAAATTGGAAGACTGGGCATCCAAATGTTAGATGAGGAGGCTGGAAATTACAGACCTGTCAGTCTGACCTCGGTGGTGAGTAAGCTAATGGAAACACTACTAAAGCAAAGGATTGTGAGATTTCTCAAACTGAATGGAATGCAGGACCCGCGGCAGCATGGCTTAAGAGTGGCAGGTTATGTCGGACAAATCTGACTGGCTTCTTCGACTGGGTGACCAAACAGTTGGACATGGCAGGGGCGCTTGTTTGTTTGTTACATTTGTACCCCGCGCTTTCCCACTCATGGCAGGCTCAATGCGGCTTACATATTGTATACAGGTACTTATTTGTACCTGGGGCAATGGAGGGTTAAGTGACTTGCCCAGAGTCACAAGGAGCTGCCTGTGCCTGAAATGGGAATCGAACTCAAGTCCTCAAGACCAAAGTCCACCACCCTAACTACTAGGCCACTCCTGGTATACTTGGATTTCAGCAAAGCCTTTGACACGGTTCCACACAGGCGACTGATAAATAAATTGAGTGCCCTCGGTGTGGGACCTAGAGTAACTTATTGGGTTAAAAATTGGTTGAATGGAAGGAGACAGAGGGTAGTGGTAAATGGAGCTTGCTCTGAAGAAAAGGATGTTGTCAGTGGAGTACCGCAGGGATCGGTCCTTGGGTTGGCTCTTTTTAACATCTTTGTGAGCGATATTGTGGAAGGGCTGTCTGGTAAGGTTTGTCTCTTTGCAGATGATACCAAACTCTGCAACAGGGTGGACACCCTGGAGGGTGTGAATGACATGAGGAAGGACCTAGCGAAGCTGGAGGAATGGACCGATATTTAGCAACTAAGATTTAATCCCAAAAAATACAGGGTCATGCATTTGGGCCGCAAGAATCCGAGGGAACGGTACATAGGGGGTGAAGTGCGGGACTTGGGGTGATAGTGTCTGATGACCTTAAAAGCTTCCAAACAGGTAGAAAAAGTGACAAAGCCAGAAGGATGCTTGGGTGCATAAAAAGAGGGATGACCAGCATGAAAAAGGAGGTGATAGTGCCATTGTATATGGTAAGGCCCCATTTAGAGTACTGTGTGGAGTTCTGGAGACCGCACCAACGAAAAGATATAAACAGGACAGAGTCTGTCCAGAGGGCGGCTATAAAATTAGTAAGCGGTCTTGAACACAGAAAATATAGGGACAGGCTTATGAACCTCAACATGTATATGCTGGAAGAGAGGAGACATGATAGAGACGTTTAAATATCACAAGGGAATTAATGTACAGGAAGTGAGCCTTTTTCAACTGAAGGAGAGCTCTGGAACCAGGGGGCAAACGAAGTTAAGAGAATAGGCTAAGGAGTAATCTAAGAAAGTATTATTTTACGGAAAGGGTGGTGCAGGCATGGAATGGCCTCCCGGTGGAGGCTGTGGAGTTGAGGACTGTGTCAAAATTTAAAAACCAAAAGGGGTTCATAATTTCCACAATAATACAACACAAAAAAAAAGTGGAAAAGAAACCAACTTCAAGAGATCAATCCAAACACCAGGGTACGATGCTCCCAAATCAAAACTATTTGGACCCTACACGGTAAAAAAAGTGGAAAAGAAACCAACTTCAAGAGATCAATCCAAACACCAGGGTACGATGCTCCCAAATCAAAACTTTATTTGGACCCTACACGGTCCGTGTTTCGGCTTTAGAAAGCCTTCATCAGGGGTCGATCAGTGAGTGCACAATTGTATACTGATTGACGGTGGAGCGCATGAGCAAATATCTCTGGATAAAGAAAAGTATACCATCTCACACCCACAGGTACAAATCAGTATACAATTGTGCACTCACTGATCAACCCGATGAAGGCTTTCTAAAGCCGAAACACGGACCATGTAGGGTCCAAATAAAGTTTTGATTTGGGAGCATCTTACCCTGGTGTTTGGACTGATCTCTTGAAGTTGGTTTCTTGTCAAAATTTTAAAAGGCATGGGATAAGTATGTGGGATCGCTTAAGAAAAGGAAGCATTAGGGGTTACAGAGGATGGGCCATATGGTCTATCTGCCGTCATGTTTCTCTGTTTCTATGAAATTTAATTTGGACAAATCCAAAGAGATGCACATTGGGAAGAATAAGCCGAATCATAGTTACCTGATTGCTAGGGTCCACCTTAGGAGTCAGAATTCAAGAAAAAGATCTAGGTGTCATCGTAGACAATACAGTGAAATCTTCTGCCCAGTGTGCGGTGGCAGTCAAAAAAGCAGAGGATGCTAGGAATTATTAGGAAAGGGGTAAGACAAGACCGAAAATACTATAATGCCTCTATATACTGCTCCATGGTGCTACCTCACCTTTAGCATTTCATTCAGTTCTGGTCGCCAAATCTCAAAAAAAGATATAGCAGAATTACAAAAGGTTGAAAGAGGAGTGACCAAAATGATAAAGGGGATGGAATTCTTCTCATGTGAGGAAAGGCTGAAGAGGTTTGGGCTCTTCAGCTTGGGAAAGAGACGGCTGGGGGGAGATATTATTGAGGTCTACAAAATCCTGAGTGATGTAGAACAAATATTAGTGAATCGATTTTTTACTCTTTCAAAAGGTACAAAGACTAAGGGACACCCAATGAAGTTACTAGGAAATACCTTTAAAACAAATAGGAGGAAATATTTTTTCCGCTAAACGAATAGTTAAGCTCTGGAACTCTTTGCCGGAGGTTGTGGTAACAGCAGTTAGCTATCTGGATTTAAAAAAGGTTTGGACAAATTCCTGGAGGAAAAGTCCATAGTCTGCTATTGAGATAGACATGGGGAAGCTACTGCTTGCCCTGAGTCTGGTAGCTTGGAATGTTCCTATTATTTGGGTTTCTACCAGGTACTTCTGACCTGGATTGGTCGCTGTTGGAAACAGGATATTTGGCTACATGGACCACTGATCTGACCCAGTATGGCTGCTCTTATGTTCCTTCCCACCCTTCAGTCCTTTGTCTTCCAGTCCAGATCTCCTATATCTTTCCCCCTAAACCTGCCTCTCCTCTCCCCCCCGTTCTCTATTTCGGTAGATAACACTCTCATCCTCCCTGTCCCATCTGCGCGCAACCTTGGAGTCATCTTTGACTCCGCTCTCTCCTTCTCTGCTCATATTCAGCAGATTGCCAAAACCTGTCGTTTCTTTCTCTATAATATTAACAAAATTCGCCCTTTCCTCTCCGAGGACGCTACCAAAACCCTTACCCACACCCTTATCACCTCTCGCCTAGACTACTGCAATTTGCTTCTTGCTTGTCTCCCGCTCAGCCATCTATCTCCTCTTCAATCTGTCCAAAACTCTGCTGCACGTCTTATATTCCGCCAGAGTCGCTATATTCACGTTAGTCCTCTCCTCAAGTTGCTTCACTGGCTCCCTATCCACTTCCGCATACGGTTCAAACTTCTCCTTTTGACCTACAAGTGCATCCACTCCGCAGCTCCTCAGTACCTTTCCGCTCTCATCTCTCCCTACACTCCTCCCCGTGAACTCCGTTCGCTGGGTAAATGTCTCCTGTCGTCCCCCTTCTCCCCCACTGCTAACTCCCGGCTCCGTTCCTTCTATCTCGCTGCTCCCTATGCCTGGAATAGACTCCCTGAGCCAGTACGTCAGGCTCAGTCTCTGGCTGTCTTCAAGTCTAGGCTTAAAGCCCACCTCTTTGCTACTGCTTTCGACTCCTAACCATGACTCTCTTACTCAACACCCTCACTTATCACCCCTACCACTGCAATTTCCCCACCCCTAGCTGTCTGTTCGTCTGTCCAATTTAGATTGTAAGCTCTGTTGCGCAGGGACTGTCTTTTCATGTTAATTTGTACAGCGCTGCGTAAGTCTAGTAGCGCTATAGAAATGTTTAATAGTAGTAATAGTAGTAGTTCCCTTCAGCTACACAGCTCTGTGCAAGATGTGAGCCTGACAGAAGCCTGGCCTAGCACTCTTCCTGTGCAAATAGGGCAGGCTTCCTCCCTGTCACAGCGCATTGGCCTACAGCTATCCTAGACACAGAGCTCTATAGCTTTGTTAAGAAGGCACACAAATATATATACAAAGAAATCTAGGCACTCAGTTCTGTTATAATATACTAGCATAATCCACTATTGACACACCTGATATTTAGGGCGCTGCTTCCGAATCTTTCTGTGGCTGTGACCCCATGATCGCAGTCAAACAGAATTATGTGACCTCCCTGGAAGCGTAGAATAATAACCTACACTGTGATCCCAAATGTGGGTTTTGACCACATTTGGGGTCCAGAGCCACAGTTTGGGAAGCTCCGATTTAGAGGCTCACACTTACTCCAGCCATAAAGCTGGTGTTTAATGTGAGCACCTAAACGAGGCAGGTACGCAGGAAATTTCAGTACTCTTAAGTTACATGTGCAAGTGGGAGCCTTACATATGCCTCGCCCATGCTCCACCCATGGAGGAGTAGCCTAGTGGTTAGTGCAGTGGTCTGAAAACCTGGGGTGCTGGGTACAGTTCCCACTGCAGCTCCTTGGAAACTCTTGAGCAAGTTGCTTAACTCTCCGTTGCCCCAGCTACAATAGAGTGTGAGCCCACTAGGGAAGTACCTGCATATAATAAACTGCTTTGATTGTCCCACAGAAAGGCGTTATATCAAATCCCAATACCTTTACCCTTCTTGCAAATACACATTACAGAAATTAAACGGGTATAATGCAGAGTAGCACTTAGGTGACAAACACTCACATGTGCATATATGCTAGTAATGGAGAAATTAGACCTTACCTGCTAATTTTCATTCCCTGAGTCTCTCCAGACAATTACCGACAAACAGGTATGTGCCCTCCTACCAGCATATGAGAAACTGAACAGCTAAATGTCATAATATGAACACCTGTGCAGTCCAGAGCCTGCCAGCACTTCTATTAACAAAAGCAACATGGTAGAGAAGAACAACAAATCCCCAAATAACCCAGGAGAAAAAGGAAGCAACCAGCAGAAATTCAACTATTCTAAACAAAGGTAGTGCATCGTCTTCCAGAGTTTATATTCCACATATGGACACATCTGAATAAATGCTGTACACAAACACATTAACAACAACAAAAAAAAAAAGTCTTCCCAAATTCCGTGTGGGTTCGGGTATGGTCTGGAGAAAGTCAAAGAACGAAAATTAGCAGGTAAGATCTAATTTCTCTTTCCTTATCTCTCCAGACCATGCCCAACGAGTGGCCTCCAACCAGTATAAAAAGTCTACAACTCCCGAAATTCCTCCATCCACTGAAGGAAACAGTGCAATGCTCTGCAAATGTCCAAATGATGAACAGCAATCCTCCCTGGGAAACATTAGAAGAGTAACCACCTGATTGAGGTAGGAAAACAGCCTTTAGAGAGGAAGGAACCACTGTC
The DNA here is from genome assembly GCF_901765095.1 of Microcaecilia unicolor. Classification (NCBI taxonomy): domain Eukaryota; kingdom Metazoa; phylum Chordata; class Amphibia; order Gymnophiona; family Siphonopidae; genus Microcaecilia; species Microcaecilia unicolor. The sequence goes on along the minus strand of NW_021962901.1, from coordinate 26,234 downwards.
GGGAGGGGGGGGGGGGGGGGTCCTTTGAAAGTAAAGTACAGCACGAGGGATTCAAAAAGCTCGTTGGCCAAGAAACAATTCAGATCCCACAGAGCCCGCAAATGCTCAACACCCTTGAAGAACCAGAAACATTCTGATGGAGACAACATCCGACACTGAACAGAACCCCTAAAAACCACAATCTAGTACCCTTATGACAGAGGCTCATAATGGATGAACTTACCTGTTCGCAAAAATTCTCCAGACTCTAACATAAGCTAATGAGGTAGGCCGCTTTCTGAAATTCAACAAGGTACCAATAACTCTGGATGAATAACCCTTCTTCAGCCACTGTACCCTCTCAAGGGCCAAGCCAAAGTACCAATTTATGCTTGGCATTCGAATGGGACCCTGAAACAACAGGTCAACCGACTGAGAAAGATTAAGTGGTTCCCGACCAGAAGCCAAACTAGGTCTCGGTACCAAAGGTGTTGTGGCAAATTTGGAGCTAACAGAACCACCATCCCCGGGAGTCCTTCAGTATGTACTACTTGGCTGATCAGTGGCCATGGATGGAAGAAGTGTAAGCACCCCTTGACTGGGCCATGGCTGCACCAATGCATCTATCCCCGTGAAAAGGGATCCTTCCTGCGACTGAAAAACCCGACAAACCTTCACATTTGATGCTGAAAGCCATGAAATCATCACTGTCGGACCCCAACGCTGGACTATGGACTTGCAAGGTTCTTGGCAACAGTTACCATTCCTCCCCCCCCCCCCCCCCCCCCCCCCGATCTAGAAGATTTCTGCTGAGGAAGTCCACCTCTACACTGGAAACTCCTACCACATGCGCTTCTGACAGCTGCAAGAGATTTTGCTCTGCCCATGCCATGAGCACTGCCACTTCCTGAGCCAGGGGTAGACTTCTGACACTCTCTTAACCGTTCATATAAGCCACTGCTATCATGCTGCCTGACAAGATTCTGACTGCTTTGTGACTGAAAGGTTAGGAGAGCCAGACAGTGGGCTCGTTTCCAACTGATTGGCCACTGAGCTTCTTCCCAGAGGTTTATACTATCTACATACTGATAATAAAAATAAACTAAAAAATAAAATGTTATTGATCACGTTATGACGATGGGTTTTTATATTTGTTTAACCAATTATGAGTCTCAGCAAATTATAACAGATATGTGATCCACTAAACTGTATAGGTGATAGTGAAATATAAATTATAATGTAATGTAATGAACGCCTGCTAGAACCTCTCTGAGCAGCTGGAACTACCGCTTCCAATGCTAAAAGTCTGTCTAAAGTCTAATGCACAGCTAAGGCTTTGATGGAGGACTTGCAGGACAACCCAAGAAAGGCTTCAAGAAGAGGGCGAGAGAACTCCAGAGCATAGCCTAGCCTGAGGACATCCAAGACCCACTGATCCGAGGTTTTCATAAAGCCTAGATGCCTTCCTCCTTTTGTTTTCTTTCATCAGGTCTGCAAGACACCATTAGGTGCTGTTTGAAAAGGAGCCCAGAACTTGGAATACGGTTTAATAAAGGTTGTCGTCCTGACCATAGTAATATTTCTTTTTGCTGTGGGAAGCAGGTGCTGATGCTTTAATACGAACCACAAAGTCATACTTACACTTCTACATATCATTGAAGTCTCAAAATGTTGAGCACATAGTCTGTAGTGTTTATTCAACTGATCTGCTGTTTTATCCTCTAAATCCGCTCTTCGGCAGTTTTCCACCCACTTCTTACATCTAAAAGTAAAGCACAAACTTTAAATTGCAGGAATTCAAAACATACATGGTTTAAATCCTATATAGCACATCTACTTAATGTGAAACTCTGACCTAGAGTTAAGTTGTAGGGACCTGGGAGAACTAGAGAGTTGGGGTCTAGCAGGGGATAAGGGAGAAATGGGAAGTCTGTGTCCATCATATAATGAGGGAAGTTTAAGTTTTTCTAAGGCTCAAAACAGTGGCCTTGGAGACAATCAACTGTGAATGCTTTGCTTAGGCTCATTAGTTTTTGAACCAAATGTACTAGCAAAAGGCCTTGAAGAAAATAAGAAAATTGTCAATAGCAGAGTCAAAGAAGCATGTGAGTGGGCCAACATGATATGGTGTACCTATTGATGAAAGAGACAGGGCCTGAGAAAGGGAAAAGTGTGTCGCTTGCCCCCAGTCACAAGGAGCTGCAGTGGGAATCGAACCCAGTTCCCCAGGATCAAAGTCCACTGCACTAACCACTAGGCTACTCCTTGGGCAAGTTACCAGTACAAACTGATTATAAGCATTCCAAGGGGCAGAAAAATACCTACTGTTCCCAAGTGTAACTCACCTTGAGCTAAAGATGTGGGCTACACCCAAAATCTCATCCCAGCCCATCTCATCAATTTTGCTACTGGAATACCAAAAGCCCGTCAGAGATGAACAGCTGAGTAGACTTTTATAAATTCTGTTGCTCTAATTTGGAGTTTAATTTTTATCCTCAGAACACCAGAGCATTTTTCCTTAGGACTGAAACTTCAAGGTCTAAGTGGGGTTCATCTGCAAGTGCGATGTAACTACTGATCTCTTTTCAGGGCATAGCTTTGCCATCTTGGCAAATTTTGGTTAACTATATAGAAGACTGTATTGACTCTCTGCTTCAATCTTATACACATCAAGGTTTATGTTCCCCCACCCCTGAGGAGACAGATGCCAGGTTTAATAATCATAAAAACAGGTTAACTAGAACAGAGGTTAACATTTCTAACAGAAACAGAAGCTCTAACATTTCTTTCAGGCCACTGGAATAGCTAATTTAAGAGACTACCTACTGGTGCAAGGCCAAGCTATGGAGAATGCAATGTGATCCAAGAATCTTTGGATCATTTCCCTCAGATTTGTCTACTGTCTCTATTGAGATTACTTATTTCTGGAATATACTCATTTTGTTTCTTTCTTTCTTCTTTTTCCTTGATGTGGGCTTGTTCTGAATTGCTTGCTTTTTTAATCTAAGGGTTGTATTTCCAAATTACACAAGTGTTTACTTGTTAATTTGTTAAATGCAATAACTTTACAACAGGAAAAATAAACAGCATTAGAAAGTGGAGAGTAGGAAAAAGAAAACCGACCAAGGAAGGCATGGTAGACATAACACTGGAATGAGGGAAGAAAAATGGAGGCAGAAGCAAGGAAGGCAAAGTGTAAATGAGAAGCAAAAAAAAAAAGATGAAAGGTATGAACTGATAAGATGGGGAAAAAAAGGCAGAGAAGAAAGATGAAAAGCAAAAATGACATAGAAGAGAAAACTACAATGGGAAGAAAAACAAGGAAAGGAGTCTAGACCCAGACCCTGGTGTATACCCAGCAGACAGAACCTGGACCAACTTTGAGATATTATCGGAGGATCTCATCTACCAAACGCTCAAAAGATTTGCCAAATCTCATTGCAAACTAGACATATGCCCAAACAACCTTATGACATCTGCCCCTCAACAATTTATAACAGACCTAACGAATCACGTGAACTATACCTTACAAAATGGACTTTTCCCGAAGGAGAAAGGAAACATCCTACTCACCCCCATACCCAAAGACGCAAAGAAAAGTGCTAGTGAACTAACCAACTACAGGCCAGTAGCATCCATTTCCTTAATAACCAAACTAACGGAAGGGATGGTGACCAAACAACTCACTAACTACTTAAACAAATTCTCAATACTACACGACTCCCAGTCAGGATTTCGGTCTAACCATAGCACCGAGACAGTACTAGTTACTCTCATGAATAAGTTCATGCAAACGATTGCAACTGGCAAGAATATACTACTTCTGCAATTCGACATGTCTAGCGCCTTTGACATGGTTGATCACAGCATACTACTATATATCCTCGAGTACTTCGGAATTGGAGGCAACGTTCTCAACTGGTTTAAGGGGTTCCTAACCACACGATCATACCAAGTGACATCTAATTCGACTACATCAGCCACATGGATACCTGAATGCGGAGTTCCACAGGGATCCCCCCTCTCACCGACCTTATTCAACCTAATGATGATACCCTTGGCCAAACTACTATCAAATCAAAACCTCAACCCATACATATATGCAGACGACGTAACCATCTACATCCCATTTAAACAAGATTTAAAGGAAATTTCCAATGACATCAACCAAAGTCTACATATCATGCACTCATGGGCGGATTCTTTCCAACTGAAACTCAATGCAGAAAAAACCCAATGCCTAATCCTTACCTCTCAACATAACACGAACAAATTTACCACCATCAACACACCAAAATTGAACCTTCCAATTTCGAATACCCTAAAAATTCTTGGAGTTACCATTGATAGACATCTAACTCTTGACAGTCATGCGAAAAACACAACCAAAAGATGTTCCACTCAATGTGGAAACTAAAAAGAGTAAGACCTTTCTTCCCAAGGTCAGTCTTCCACAACTTGGCACAATCAATGGTACTCAGTCATCTAGACTACTGCAACGCTATACACTGGATGCAAAGAACAAATAATCAAGAAACTTCAGACAGCTCAGAACACCGCAGCTAGACTCGTATTCGGAAAAACAAAATATGAAAGTGCGAAACCCCTATGAGAAAAGCTACACTGGCTCCCACTTAAAGAACGCATCAAGTTCAAAATATGTACCTTGGTTCACAAAATCATTCATGGAGATGCCCCAGCCTACATGTCAGACCTAATAGACCTACCACCCAGGAATGCTAAAAAATCATCCCACACATTCCTCAATCTTCACTTCCCCCAACTGTAAAGGTTTAAAATACAAACTAACGCATGCATCAACCTTTTCCTATGTGAGCACACAATTCTGGAACGCACTGCCGCGCAGCCTGAAAACGATCTATGAATTAACTAACTTCCGCAAACTACTGAAGACCCATCTTTTCAACAAGGCATACCACAAAGATCAACAAATGTGAACTCTTACACATTTATCCAGAACTGTCTTATAATTTTGCTTGCTACATTTCTATCATGCTACCCAATATCCTTATGTAATACTAAATGTATATTCTCTTCTATACATTTCACTTTTCATGATGTATTGTAAGCCACATTGAGCCTGCAAAGAGGTGGACAAATGTGGGATACAAATGCAATAAATAATAACAACAGGAAAAAAAAAAAGAATAATATTGCATGGGGGGATGGGGGGGTGGGCGAAGCAAAGGTAAAAAAATAAATAAATTTAAATTATCTGATCATGTGACTTGCTATAAATGTTGGACACCTAAGACTAGCAATGTATTATCCTTTTTTAGCTCCATCTACAGTTATTTTGAATGTGAGCTGGCGAGCGTGCTCTAAGTTTTGCTTCTCCCCACTACGTCCCCCACCTCTGTCCCCCTGAAGCCAATAATCCAATTTGTGGAGGGAAACAGGGATGCAGAAGAAAAGTATTTTTACATTATGAGTGGTATGCTGGATACGAGGTGTGAGAAAAAAAAATACACCCAAATACATGCCCCCTATGTATAAGAGAGACAAACGAGTGTGGTTGAATACGCATCACAGTAAATTTATGATAGCGAAGTTATCAGAGGAAGAGGCTGTAATGATTGTGTGTGTAATTATGGCTGAAACCACTTTTTCTGCTTTATAAAAGGAAGTAGATGGTGGAGGGAGAGAACTGGGAGAAAAACTGAGAAGGGAACTGTGCATTTACTCAGGTGGCTGTCTACGATTGTCTGTATTACTTTTCCATTCAGGCTAAAGAGCAAGAACTTCAGACAGAATATGCAGAGCTACCAAGTTATCCATTCCAGGTGGGAGTCTTCTTGGCCAGTCCTGGTTTTAATTCCAAAGCAGTGTAGCATTTGTAGTCTATGATTCTAGTCATAGAAAGCACTGCTGTAGGTCCCATAATGCACCAGGTCGGCAGAAATACACGGCCAAATGTCTCCCTCCTAGAATGGGTTAAACTTGGGAGCTCTGGAACATGTGGTAAAAGGAGATTTAAGATGTGCAGCTAAAGTATATGGAAATGTTGGCAATCCAAGAGAGAACAAAAGAGACTGCATCAAAGAGGGAAGATGAGGTGAGAGCCAGCACTGCCTATGCATTCCCACTGCTAACTCCTCTTAACAACAACAAAAGATTAACAGCAGCTATCTCAGTGGGGATAAAAACATATGGTCGATAATACTAAAGATTTCATATCTTTGGTTGTTCAAGACAGTAACTGCTGCAAACAGATGGCATACTACTACTACTTATTTCTATAGCACTGCTAGTCATATGGAGAAGTTACATTCATTACCACTTTCATTTTGGGTGAAATTTAAATTATTGTTTCTTCTGCAGCATGCATTATAGCACAAAGCTCCATTATATAAGGCGGGTGCTTAATTTTTACTTTCCTACATGATCTTTGAGGTCAACTTCTACCATCTTTGCTGACGATATGACTGGTAGAAACAAAAATTTCTATATTCCCCAACATCTTAGATCATTCAGGTTGTTGAAGTAGGGTAGGATAGGGTTTGTAAATATTGTAAATTTTAAATACTTTCTTTGCCACTAAAAACACTGCTTTCAAAGTCAAATCCTTCAACGTACAAAGGATCAAAGGGAGGCTTAGTCGGCATGGAGAGTACCAAATTAAGGTCCCAACGAGGAAAAATGCATTGGTTTGGAGGGCGAAACAAGTTAGCCCCCCGCAAAAAACGAAGGACATCCGGGTGACTAGCTAGGGACTTACCCTGGACTCGACCTCGAAAGCACGACAAGGCCACAATCTGTACTTTAAGTGAAGCCAGAGCTAGGCCCTTGTCAAATCCCCGCTGCAGAAAATCGAAGATCTGTGGGACCAATGCTCGAAAGGGAGAGATACTGAACTCATCACACCATGCCTCGAAAATCCTCCAAGTCCGAACATAATTAAGAGAAGTAGAATGACGAAGAGAGCGAAGCATAGTGGCAACCACGGCTGCCGAGTAACCTCTCTTTGTCAATCTTGCCCGCTGAAGAGCCAGGCCGTAAGTATCGACCCAGAACCGGATGAACCACTGGACCCTGCATCAGAAGGTCCTGCATGAGAGGAAGCCGGACAAGAACTCCAGCCAGAAGCCATCGCAGATCGACGTACTAAGGCCTGCGAGGCCAATCCGGCGTTACTAAAATCACACGACCCCTATGCACCTCGATTCTCTGAAGAAGCCGGCCTATCAGAGGCCACGGAGGAAAAGCATACAGAAGCCTGGACAGCCATAGCTGAATTACAGCGTCCACGCCCTGCACTTTCAGATCCCTGTGACGACTGAAGAACAGCAGTAGTTTTGCACTGAGAGCGGACGCAAACAGATCTATCTTGGGGAGACCCCAGCATCGCACTACTGAAACGCTACGTTGCTTAGAGACCATTCCCCAGGATCCACAGTGTGCCGACTGAGAAAGTGCTTGAACATTTTGCATGCCTGCCACATGAGCCGCTGACAGAACAACCAGATGTACTTCTGATCACCTCAAAAGCAGCGCTGTCTGGAATTCAAATTAATGACTCCTTGTCCCCCCCTTGTTGATTGATATAAGCCACCGCTGTGGTATTGTCTGACATAATGCGGACCGCTTTGCCCCGTAGTCAATGGAAAAAAAGCCTGCAGAGCTAGCCAGATTGATCGAGCAAAAATTCTCTTTGAGGAGACCACAGGCCCTGAGCACACTGGCCCTGACAGTGAGCTCCCCAGCCCTTGAGACTGGCATCCGTCGTGACCACTATCCAACTGGGCTGAACCAGCAGCATTCCCTTGGTCAGATTTGCGTATTTAGCCACCAGCGGAGGCTGCTCTTCACCTCTGCAGGAAGGGACAATCTGTGATTCAGCGAACCCGTCTGCGAGGACCAACAAGATAGAAGAAACCTCTGCAGAGATCTCATTTGAGCTCTAGCCCAGGGCACTGCTTCGATCGTCGTTGCCATGGAACCTAGGACTTGAAGGTAATCCCTGGCCGGAGGTCTTGGGAACTTTAATAACTGACGAATCTGAGACTAAAGCTTGAGTATGCGAGCCGAAGGAAGAAAGACTCGGCCTTATGCAATAAAAACATTTCATACGTTTTCACCACAAATTCTGGAGGAAAACCCACATCAGAGGCGGGAGAAACCAGAGGGGAATCCGAAACCGGCACCGCAGGCAGGGACGCAGCGAGGAGGGAGACAAGATGGCGGCTTTTCCCGCCGAAATCAGAGCCACCAACGGAGCTCAGCCTGCTGCTGCAGAAACAACCGAAATGGACATCCCACACACACCCCCGCCACTGAGGACGAAGATGACATTCCTGCCCCTTCCCCTGAAGAAACTTCCACAGCAGTGTAGAATTTACAGGCACCGCTCGAACCAACACCCTGCTGCTGACAGACTGAACAGCGGCGAAGTTTCTCAACCATCGCTATGCTTTTTTTTTTTTAAGCGGTATACACAATACAGCAGAGCAGAGGCAAAACGCGGGGAAAATCAAAACAGGAGCTGTAATGCCTGATACACTAAAGAAATTAAACCATCAAAGCTCTGACTTTTTTTTTCCCACTTGTGGCTGCCTCTAAGACTCTTCCCCCAAAGAGCCTGAGGAAGCTGATATGCTCAGAATAGACTGACTGTCCAGAAATATTAACTGAGCTATAGTTTTTTGGGTTTTTTTTTTAAATCAAAGCTCAGTTAATAATATCAGGGAGGAAAAGGGGGGAGGGACCCGGGTATAGCACCCCCGAGGCACTAAAAAGGCCTCCACGGACCTTTGCCTTGACACAACAGACTTTCTGCTTGTCAGAAATAAAAAGATACACAGAGAATAAAACCAATAAGAAGAAATACAATAGAAAAAAATAGAGAAATACGAGACTGAATGGCTCACCACCTTCCACCTGCTGGAGACCGAGATTACTGGATCTTTCTCTAGCTGGCAAGGGCTCTTATTGGCTCTCTCTAGAGTCACAGTTTGTTTTCTCAGTCTCCACCTGCTGGAAGGCGTGAACAACCCATCAGTCACATTCTGGGCCGGTCCGGAGGGACGCTAAGGAATCTTCCAATTGTCCAAATAACTTAGCCAATCCTTTGAAATGAGGAGCCACCACAGGCAAATCCTATACCCTGAAAAGAGCTCCCTTGTTTCGTAACCTGCTTCAGGAGGAGGAACTTGCCAGACTACATCCTTGGGAAATTGAGGTTAACATTAAATTTAAATAATTCTTAAATAAATTATCAGATTAGTGCCCTCTCTCTCTTTCTATATAGACAAAAACATTTTTAAACCATGACCATGCCCGATTCAATGTCCCAACCTTTGCAGCCGATCATTTTAGCTTCGTTATAGCCATTTTCCTCATTTTATCACAGTTGTCCTTTTGAAAATTAAATGCTGCTACAGTAGATTTCCTTTGTGGCTTCATTCCAGATAGTAGCTCAAACTTGATCACGTTATGATCACTGTTTCCCAGTGGATCCAATATTGTTACCCCTTGAACCATGCCCTGCATTCCACTAAGGACAAAATATAAAATAGCTCCCCTTCTTGTCAATTATTGGACCAATTGCTCCAAGAAGAAGTCATTTATTACATCTAGGAATTTTATCTCCCTGGCGCTCCCTGATGTAACATTTATCCTGTCAGTATTGGGGTAATGAAATCACCCATTATTATACTGTTGCCCAATTTGCCAGCTTTCCTAATTTCTGTAAACATTTCTTCAACTGTCTGTTTGTTCAGTCCTGGTGGTTGGTGGTACAGCCCTACAAGAATAATCCTTCCATTCACACATGGAATATCTATCCATAATGATTTATATTCATAATGATTCCACGCTGCTGTTTCATGTAGAATGTTTTTATTTGAATTAATTTCCTCTTTAACATAGAGCGCAACCCCCCTCCAACTTGATCCTCTCTATCAGCTTGGAGAAAAGACGGCTAAGGGGAGACAAAGGTATATAAAATACTGATTGGAGTGGAATGGGTAGACGTGAATTGTTTGTTTACTCTTTCCAAAAATAGAAGTACTAGGGGGCACACAATGAAGCTGCAAAGTAATAAATTTAAACCGAATCGGGTAAAATATTTCTTCACTCAACGTTTAATTAAACTCTGGAATTTGTTGCCACAGAATGTGATAAAATCAGTTAGTTTAGTGGAGTTCAAAAAAAGTTTGGATAGCTTCCTAAATGAAAAGTCCGTAGACCATTATTAAAATGGCCTTGGGAAAATCTACTGCTTAATTCTCGGATAAGCAGCATAAAATGTATTGTACTGTTTGGGGATCTTGCCAGGCACTTGTGACCTGGATTGGCCACTGTTGGCAACAGGACACTGGGCTTGATGGACCTTCAGTCTGTCCCAGTATGGCAACACTTACGTACTGTGATATAATTTGTACCCTGTTAACCCTCATTCTCCTCGACCTATCCGTCACTTTTGACACTGTCAATCACAACTTACTTCTGGACACACTGTCCTCTTTTGGCTTCCAGGGCTCTGTCCTCTCCTGGTTCTCCTCTTATCTCTCCCATCGTACCTTCAGAGTACACTCTCATGGTTCTTCCTCCACCCCTATCCCGCTCTCTGTTGGAGTCCCTCAGGGTTCTGTCCTTGGACCCCTTCTTTTCTCTATCTACACCTCTTCCCTGGGCTCCCTGATCTCATCTCATGGCTTCCAGTATCATCTTTATGCTGACGACACCCAGCTTTATCTCTCCACACCTGACATCACTGCGGAAACCCAGGCCAAAGTATCGGCCTGCTTACCGACATTGCTGCCTGGATGTCCAACCGCCACCTGAAACTGAACATGGCCAAGACCGAACTTCTTGTCTTCCCACCCAAACCCACTTCTCCTCTACCTCCACTCTCTATTTCGGTTGATAACACCCTCATTGTCCCCGTCTCATCTGCCCGCAACCTCGGTGTCATCTTCGACTCCTCCCTCTCCTTCTATGCGCACATCCAGCAGATAGCCAAGACCTGTCGCTTCTTCCTCTATAACATTAGCAAAATCCGCCCTTTCCTCTTTGAGCACACCACCCGAACTCTCATCCACTCCCTCGTTACCTCCCGCCTTGACTACTGCAACCTACTCCTCACTGGTCTCCCACTTAGCCACCTATCCCCCCTTCAGTCCGTTCAGAACTCTGCTGCACGTCTTATCTTCCGCCTGAACCGATAAACTCATACCACCCCTCTCCTCAAGTCACTTCATTGGCTTCCGATCAGGTACCGCATTCAGTTCAAGCTTCTGCTACTAACCTACAAATGTACTCGATCTGCAGCCCCTCCTTACCTCTCAACCCTCATCTCCCCTTACGTTCCTACCCGTAACCTCCGCTCTCAAGACAAATCCCTCCTTTCAGTACCCTTCTCCACCACCACCAACTCCAGACTCCGCCCTTTTTGCCTCGCCTCACCCCACGCGTGGAACAAACTCCCCGAGCCCATACGCCAGGCCCCCTCCCTGCCCATCTTCAAATCTCTGCTTAAAGCCCACCTCTTCAATGTCGCCTTCGGCACCTAACCTCTTCACCTCTGCCCAGACTGCCCAACTTGACATTTCGTTCTTTAGATTGTAAGCTCCTTTGAGCAGGGACCGTCCTTCTTTGTTTATTTTGTACAGCGCTGCGTAACCCTAGTAGCGCTCTAGAAATGTTAAGTAGTAGTAGTTGTTAACACAGTATCCCATGGACTGTCCTCCTTCCATCAAGTCTCTACCTCTTCCTTTAGTGCTATATACTTTCACTCTCCCACCTTATTCTTTAGGCTTCTAGCATTTGTATACAGGCACTTCAAACTTGCATCTAGAAGCTGCTTTGAAATTAACAGGGCTAATTTGAATTCTTTATGCTGTTCTTCCATTAGAAATTCCTGGCTTTCTTTCACCATTACTGAAACCTCTCTATTGGGATTCCCTAAAGATGCTATTTCAATAGCATCCTTCAAGGTTACCCTACACTGAACCATACGTGCCTGGGCGACTGTGAGCTCCCCCCCCCCCCCCCCCCCATTTTAGTTTAAATGCTGCTCTATCTCCTTTTAAAAGTTAGGGGCAGTTAGTCTGTTATTGAGATAGGCATGGCGGAAGCCACTGCTTGCCCTGAGATTCGTAGCATCCAACAGTACTAACTACTAACTGGGTTTCTGGCAGGTACTTGTGACCTGGATTGGCCACTGCTGGAAGCAGGATACTGGGCTAGACAGACCATTGGTCTGACCCAATATGGCTCCTCTTATGTTCACATTAAACCACCTAAACTTCCGGAAATCGCTGGAAGCTTGCCTGTTCGGGAGGGCATACCCTACTGACCCTACTTGAATAACTGCGCCCTGCAACACTGCGAGGCCGGGGCACGCAATGGACATAACGAAACTCTTCCCCTATTCGATTCCTTATATGTTCACTGGGTAAATCTCTCTTATCTGCACCCTTCTCCTCCACTGCTAACTTCACACTCCGTTCCTTTTATCTTGCTGCACCATATGCCTGGAATAGACTTCCTGAGCCGGTACGTCAAGCTCCATCTCTGGCCGTCTTCAAATCTAAGCTAAAAGCCCAGTTTTTTTTATGCTGCTTTTAACTCCTAACTCGTTCACTTGTTCAGAACCCTTATTTTATCATCTTCACTTTACTATTCCCTTATCTCTTGTTTGTCCTGTTTGTCTGTCCTAATTAGATTGTAAGCTCTGTGGAGCAGGGACTGTCTCTTCATGTTCAAGTGTAGTAGCGCTATAGAAATGATAAGTAGTAGTAGTAGTAATTTTTAGCCTGCTTAGCAACTAGGCTGGTTACATCAAGTCATAGAAAACAAAACTCTATAAAAACAGAGACACAGGTCCCTCAGTAAGACACCTCTTAACAGCCTTCCACCCACCACCATATGCTTGCATAGAAAATAAATCTTCAGCTGCTTTTTTAAATTCACACTGTGCCTTAAACACTGTCCACAGCAAAGAAGTCCTATAGCAGAAAACTGGTTGATATTGCACATACCTATTACACACTGTACATTACACACAATGCAACAAAAAGCTCCTTAAATTCGAGGAAATCAGAAGTGTATTTCACAGCAACCTAAATTCACGTGCTCAAGGTTAGCATCCTTCAAACCCATGTAACCACAAGCACCGCAAGCGTCACTAAAGCGCATGCGCCCGCCCATCTGCTCCGCCTCCAAAGGCTTAGGCCTCGCGGGCAGGGCTCTCTTACTAGCAGTGTTGCCAGGTGGGCGGTTTTCCGCGACCCGCCGCGGGAAATTTTTGCCCGCGGCGGGTTGCGGTTTTTTGGGCGGCTTTTTGGGTTTCTGTGCGGTTTTTTGGGCGGCTTTTTGCCTTTTTCGGCCGCGGGGGGGGCGGGGTTAGTGACGTTTTTTGGGCGGGGTTAGTGACGTTTTGGGCGGGCCGATGACGTGGGAGGCGGGGCCGGTGACGTGGGAGGCGGGGCCGGCGGGGGCGGGTGACCAGTGTTGCCAGGTGGGCGGTTTTACCGCCCAATTGGGCGGTTTTCCACGACCCGCCGCGGGAAATTTTTGCCCGCGGCGGGTTGCGGTTTTTTGGGCGGCTTTTTGGGTTTCTGTGCGGTTTTTTGCCTTTTTCGGCCGCGGGGGGCGGGGTTAGTGATGTTTTTTGGGCGGGGTTAGTGACGTTTTGGGCGGGCCGATGACGTGGGAGGCGGGGCCGATGACGGGGAGGCGGGGCCGATGACGTGGGAGGCGGGGCCGGTGACGGCGGGGGTGATGACACGGGGGTGGGGGTGTCAGGGGCGGGGTTTGTGTTTGGGCGGGTTTTGGGCTGGATTGGGCTAGAAAAAAATTTTCCACCTGGCAACCCGGGGGCGGGGGTGTCAGGGGCGGGGTTTGTGTATGGGCGGGTTTTGGGCTGGTTTTTGGGCTGGATTGGGCTAGAAAAAAATTTTCCACCTGGCAACCCTGCTTACTAGTACGGCTGAAGCAGGAAGAGAAACGTAAACGCTACTGAGGACTACTGGAGCCAAACCTCTGGTTACTTACAACTTTTCCAGCACGGAAGAGCTCGAGCGCTCAGCCCGTTCTGCACTACATCCGCCTCCCTTCGCTCTTTCTTTAATCAGCCCCCACGTTTCCATCCAAAGTCAAAACAAAATTACTAATAGGAAGCAAGTCTCAAGAAAATGTAAGAGCAAATACTTAAACAGAGCGTGCTGCTGCTTACCTGGCTGGGTCCCGGGGGAACCTGAAAAAGGCCAGGTCCGACTGCGTGCTTTTGCGGGTGCAGTTGGGCGCCGCGCAGAAATTTGGCATCGTCACCCCTACAAAGATACCAAATCACACGTGTGACACACGCATTCTACTCACGCGCCGCGCACCCCCTTCCCCCACACGCATTCGGGCATCGGGGGGGGACCGGTCTCCTCACACGCACGATCTTCCACTCTCCTCCGCGGAACGGCCCCCCCACGCATCCATTCACCCACCCATCAAACTCGTACCTCAGCTCACCCACTATCAATCCCACACAGCTTTCCTTCTCCGGCGCCCCGTCTCCTACGATACACACATCACACACAAATTCTCTCCCTGCACGTCCCATTCCCGCCTTGCCGGAAACAGGAAGTTGCGTCAGAAGAGAGCGCAGCCAATCCGAAAGCTGCAGCGTTAGAAAAAAAAAAAGAGTAGCGGAGGCTGAATCAACGGGAGTGGAAGGGAGCCTATCTGGTACGTTGTAAGCGATGAAGCCAATTAGGACGGTATGGCTTTCCCCTTCGCGGCGCAAGCTGTCATCCCCGTTTACTCAAAACAAAGCGAGCAAACCAATGAGCTGCTGCATCCACGTTGGCGGGTTTTTGTTATTATTGTTGGTCCATCTGTAGCAATTCTAAAGCTGTTTCAGTTTAGGCAGTGCCTTAAAAGGTGGAGAACAAAAGTTGTTTTGGGTTATTTTGGGGTTTTTTTTTAAACTTATTGGACAGCTTTTTAATTTATTTGAAAGCTTCCCATATGTAGACATAAATATCATGAAATAACAATTGAATATCACCCAGACACCCAATTTTGGGTGGGCCTGGGCCCAAGATGGGTGGGCAGAAGAATTCTACCCTGCCTACAAGTTTGATCGCTCCCTCTCTCACCTACATGCCATATGGACTCTCTAACAACCCCTTCCAGCAAGCAGCAACTAATCAGGGTTGCCAGGTGGAAAAAATTTTTCCCACCCAAACGAGCCCAAATCCAGCCCAAAGTCAAACCCTGCCCCTGACACCCCCACCCCCGCGTCATCACCCCGCCATCATCGGCCCCGCCCAGAACGTCACTAACCCCGCCCAAAACGTCACTAACCCAGCCCCCGCGGCCGAAAAACCGCCCAAAAGAAGCCAAAAAAACCGCAACCCACCGCGGGCAAAAATTTCCTGCAGCGGGTCGCGGAAAACCGCCCACCTGGCAACACTGCAACTAATACACACTGCTCGTGTTGGCCCCACAGCCTTCCCTCTGATGCAACTTCCTGTTTACGCATAGGTGGCAGTGTTGCCAGGTGGGCGGTTTTCCGCGACCCGCCACGGGAAATTTTTGCCCACGGCGGGTTGCGGTTTTTTGGGCTTTTTTTTTTTTTTATTTTGGGCAGTTTTCCGGCGGTTTTTTCGGCCACGGGGGCGGGGTTAGTGACGTTTTGGGCGGGGTTACTGACGTTCTGGGCGGGGCCAATGGGCCGGTGATGGCGGGGGTGGGGTTGATGACGACGGGGGCGGGGTGATGACACAGGGGTGGGGGTGTCAGGGGCGGGGTTTGAGTTTGGGCGGGTTTTGGGCTGTTTTTAGGCTGGATTGGGTGGGAAAAAAATTTTCCACCTGGCAACCCTGATAGGTGGAAATACATACATCAGAGGGAAGGCTGTGGGGCCAGTGCAAACAGTATGCATCAGTTGCTGCTCGCTTTAGGTGAAGATCTGCTATTTACAAGGTATGCAGGAGGTACAGTTGTTGACAGTTTGCGGCTGGTGGGGCTTGGGGATCCCTGCCAGCCACATCACAGGTGTGCTGCTACTCGGTGGGCCTGGGCCCACCCGGGCCCATCCTTGGCTACACCACTGCACTAAAACAGCTTAACAAATTATTATAGCTGCTAGAAACAGCAATTTTATACTCTGTATTTTATGCTCATTTTTCTACACTAAAAACTAAATATACTGTATACAATACAGATAGCCAAATTTCAGTGAGAATATCCTGTTTCCTGATGGGTTCATCTTAAATGTTGATGTAATCTGCCTTGGGAAGCCTGGTGTTATAAAGATGATGGAATGTATTGAAATTAAATGAAAGTTGAATTAAACTCTCCTTTCATTGGCATCTTCATCTGTTTTGTAGAACTTTTTTTTAGATACACAAATGGATTATTCTGTTGTTTGAGCATGTTTCAGGGACAAGTGGTTGATAAGTCAAAATAATAAAAATATTTTCTGTCAAACAGATCTCATCTCTCATTTGTTGAAACATAACTAAATAGGCTATAAGCCCCTAATGCAGTCCATTGGTTTTCTTATATTTTGTTCTTGTGATGGCTTATACTGTGCCCAAACTAGAAAAACAGTGAGACAGAATTCAGTAACATCCAAAACTTATTTTTTATGTTTTAATCATCTTTATTAAAAGCAAAACATGTTGGTTGATAAGTGTCATACAGAACAAGAAAAAACAGTAAACCATCCAACATTAAAAACTTTTACAGAGAACATACCCCAAGAACCCTTCCCCTCCTGTACTCTCCTCCCTCCCTATTAGCCCACCTGACTGTTTCCGCCCGCCAAAATAACACAACAGATGTACAGATCAATAGGACTCAAAGCATTTCATAACAAGCACTGCCTCCACTGTATACAAATCTCTCATGAATATTGTCAATATCCTGACAAACCTGACTGCCTTGGGTAACTCCAGAACCAGGTTATCCTAACTACCATAAGAGGCAGACACGGTTGTATAATTAACATTATAATTTTGTTTGTATTTGGGTAATAACTGAGAAAATACTATTAAAAATTATATTACAAAGCATGAAGTTGACTTGGTTAACTTCTACTGTATATCAACCAGTAGTTAATAATAGTAATAAACAATATTAAGTGCATTTTTATAATATACCACTGCATTCTTCAAAACAGAAGGCGCAAGTTCCCACAAACCATCTTTCTCTTTTGATATAGGCACAGGGGAAAAAAAAAACAAAAAAAAAGCTTTCAAATACACCCTGGTTTCAACCTAATACGAGGAGTGGCGTAGTGGTTAGGGTGGTGGACTTTGGTCCTGAGGTACTGAGTTCAATTCCTACTGCAGGCACGGGCAGCTCCTTGTGACTCTGGGCAAGTCACTTAACCCTCCATTGCCCCATGTAAGCCACATTGAGCCTGCCATGAGTGGGAAAGCATGGGGTACAAATGTAATAAAAAAAAATGTGGGATATGAATGTCATAAATACATAGAAACACTGAAGGTTGAGCACCTGATTCTCATAACACAATGTTTGTTTTAGTGGCCCATTATCAGGAGAAAAAATTATCTGCAGGAATATAATGTTCAAATACTTGAAAGGTATTAATCCGCAAACAAATCTTTTCCGGAGATGGGAAGGCGGTAGAACGAGAGGACATGAAATGAGATTGAAGGGGGGCAGACTCAGGAAAGATGACAGGAAGTATTTTTTCACGGAGAGAGTGGTGGATGCTTGGAATGCTCTCCCGCAGGAGGTGGTGGAGATGAAAACGGTAACAGAATTCAAACATGCATGGGATATGCATAAAGGAATCCTGTGCAGTAGGAATGGATCCTCAGAAGCTTAGCCAAAATTGGGTGGCGGAGCAGGTGGGGGAAGAGGGGTTGATGGTTGGGAGGCGAGGATAGTGGAGGGCAGACTTATATGGTCTGTGCCAGAGCCAGTGATGGGAGGCAGGACTGGTGGTTGGGAGGCGGGAAATACTGCTGGGCAGACTTGTACGGTCTGTGCCCTAAAAAAGGCAGGTACAAATCAAGGTAAGGTATACACATATGAGTTTATCTTGTTGGGCAGACTGAATGGACCATGCAGGTCTTTTTTTGCCGTCATCTACTATGTTACTATGCTAGGGTGTCCCTGTAACCAGCCCCTCCAGCTGACCACTGATTAAGATTTATAACAAATTACTACTCTACCAGTGAAAAGTTATTCTGTTATTATACTTTCTCTATTATACTTTCTCTGTGTATATCCATATGCTGCACAAGCTGGCATGTTTGAAAATATAAATGAGATTAAATAAAAATACTACCAACAATAAAGAACAATAAGGTGGATGCAGCAGCTCATAGGTTTTCTTGCTTTGTTTTGAGTGAATGGGGATGACGGCTGAGCTGGGAAGGGGGAACTTAGACTGACCTAATTGGTTTCAGCATTCTGATGTCATTTCATCTCCTGTCTGTTAAACCTCCTTGATTGTGACAAAGTACATTTTGTGACTGGTTGGGGCAGAATCCATTCCCATAGAGAAAGAAATAACTGAGATGAGTGGCCTAGGCATGCTGTGTATGGTAAATGCTCGTGCCCAATCTAAAGTATGCAATTGATGTTGTTTAGCATCAATATGAGCAGGTGGACAGAATCAAGGAGGCTGAAGAAAACAGGAGACTGGATGACGTCAAAATGTTGAAGCCAATTAGGTTATTCCCTGTTTCCCCTTCCCCAGCCATCATCTAGTACACTCAAAGCAAGGAAACCTATGAGCTACAGCATCCTCGACGTTGTTCTTTCTTGTTGGTAGCAATTTTATTTAATCTTGTAACGGGTCCGAAAATCAGGAGGCGAAAGACAAATTGGTTCCAAAACAAAACAACCTTTATTGCTAGCAATTCACACAGCACCGAGTACAATCTCAGAATACTGTGTGTCGAGCGTCATCTGACACTCGTTCTTATACAGATTACTAGTCATGCGCATAAAACGCATCATACGTCTCACACACACACATGCGCAGTACAGGCACATGCGCAATACATTAGTAGTTCTGTAGTTCTCACAGAGAAAAGATACGTCAGTTTCATAGCTTTCATAGAAATTGTTACTTTGCAAGAAATGTAACTTATTGCAGTGTTCCAGCACATCTACACAATACAGCCTCTCTTCATGGATCACGAGACTGGGCTGGCAGAGCCAGCTGTCTTCCATACAACCCTAAATTGCTGACTACTACAATTTGTTATCTAGCTGCTGGTTAACAAATACATACTACTAGTAAAAGTCTAAACTGCACAGGTTTTGGTCTTAGTCTAGGCTCATTATATGTAAGGCACAAAAGGTCCAGTGCATTAATAAAGTATGGCTAAAAGGCCAAACACAGAGGTAGAGTCCATAAGTATAAGTCCATCAGTAGGCACAAAATATGAGATTGTTCTGGTGGTCAGTAGTAAGCATAGTATTCGAGTAGTATCCGGCGTTCCACCCCTTCATTCCTCCCTTTTGATACTTGAACATCCATCTGGTGGAGAGTATCACCTCCATGAACCCTAAAAAAAGAAAGAAAGGACAAGGGTAGTTAGCGAGGGAGGCAACAAGCGAGCCCTAAGCCCTTGCGCAGCCGTTGGTTGCTTCGCCGGGGTTGAGACGGAGGGCCCCTAGTGGAATCCCCCCCCTTTGTATCCGGTCTTATGCTGACACAAGGGTACTGGCCCATTAAGTGACTCAGGAGGTGAAAGGTGCACGTCAGCCACAAGGTGCTTCATCGTCAGCTTCATCAGACTGGGGAATGGGGGAGTACATCTGGAGAGCCATAAGTTGGGCAGCAGCTCGGCGGTCAGCGATGCTTTCCATGGTGGAGCGGAGACACCTGAAAACTAAGGGAAAAGACAAAGGTATTAATAGGCAGGACAGCAAAAACAGGCCCCCCATGACGAGGAGGCCCTTTAAGCTCCCGGAGGTCGGCAACCAGCTGGTTAGGGAGGAAGTCCAATCCCACGCGCTGTTCCAGGTTTGGACGGGGACGTGGGCCAATTTGACCATCCGGTCAGTTATCTCGCTGATGACTTGGCTTTGGTCATCAATCTGCAAGCAGCAGTTACTGAGGTTAAACTTGCCACACACCCCTCCTTCCTGGGCCAAGAGGTAGTCGAGAGCCAAGCGATTTTGGTAAACTGCGGTAATAAGCTTAGTGTTCTGTCGGGCTAGAATGTTGAGGGCAAAGGCCGAATCATTGGTAAGGATCTCGAGCACTGCCTGCAAGCGGATTATGCGGTTCAGCATGTAGATAGGAGTACGGTACCCGTATGTACCATCTTCAGCCCATGTGGCCGGTCCATAGTAATGAATGATACGTTCTGGCGGCCACTCGTTGTCCTTCCAGTCTCCTATCTGGACTTTGGGTTTGGTGCTTGGGAGGGACCGTTTACGTCTGCCAATGTTATCAGGCCCCTTTTCCATGTAAAGGGGGATGCCCAACGTCTCGCCGACTCGCAGGGGCAGAAGGAAGAAACTAGGTCGGACGGTGCCCAAGAGACAGGTACCGTACCAGCGGGCCGGGAGCTGTTCATAAGCCCGGCGCCCGCAAATATAGTAGTAGCCCTCCGGGGCTACCCACTTAAGGGAGGCATTCCCTCCGTGTGTCCACGTTGCGTTCAAGGTGGGTTCAGTCCAGATGGGCTCCGGGGCAGGCAGGCGGTCCGTCTGCCACCAGGTATGTCGACTCCCGTTAAACTGAAGGACCCCCGTGCAAGCGGAATCTCCCACGGGTACAGAATAACGCTTCAATGGCGCTCGACTAGCGCAGAGAGTACCTATGATATTGGTTCTCAGGGCCCACTCGTACGGCTTCGGGCGCTGGGGAAAGGTAATGTTTGTGGTGTTGAGCGCATCCCATGTCTGTTGTCGGATCTCCCTCGCTTCCCAAGGCCATTGCTCACCCATATCGGTGCCTCCACAGACGAAACAGTTGGTAATCCCCAGGGAGAAGGCAATGTTTTCGGCCAGGTTAAGGAACATATTCCGCGCTTCTGGGGAGATGGGGAACTTAGTCGCTGCTTCTTCAGCACGAGCGATTTCATCGAATACTTCTTGGTACCCAACGACAGTAGTCTGGTAGTGCGTGGGAGGCTTTGTTTCGAGGCTTTGATATATGGTAATATACGTCAGCGGATCCATTCCTCCTCCGTCAATGCCAAGGCCCCACGTTCCTCTCCATGGCATGTCGTGGCCTCGGATGGGCCAGTCTAGGGACACATAGTTACCAGAACCTCGACGAAATTCGCCCAGGCCGGTGCATCCGGTATATCCTCCTCCCGTGTAAGCGCATACTCGTTCCCAGCCCGAGGCTCGAGTGTCGCCGGCACACGGGAGCCAAACCCAAGGGGAACAGCATCTCATGTCAGGACTGAAGGGGCAGACATACTTGTGGTCGTTCACATATGCCTCACGCCAGCTTTGGCTTCCACACTTACGGGACCAAGGGTGTTTGTCCATGGCGGCACAAACGTCGAAGGTGAGTGTAGCCACAGTTTGGGCCCCGCCAGCAAGGATACGAGTGGAATTAACGTAATACAGAATGCCATCCCCTTCAACCCCCGGGGACCCCGCCACATACGCAGGGAGTCCTACACTGAGGGTGACATTGTAGTATCTTGGCTTGGTGGGGCTATGACAGACGGTGAGGTTGCCTAGGAGGCACCTGTGGAACTGTTGGAGACCAGCCGGGGTGATGATGGCGCAAGTCGGAAGGAGCCGACAACCGCTGTCCGGGGGCTGCGACTGGTGGATGAGGGTGGTGACTAGGTGGTACCCTCCTTCTATACGATGGCGCACCAGGCGCAAACATTCAGTACAGTTCTGGCTCAAGGGGTGATAGCTCGGGACTGAGCAAAGGAGGAGGAGTAGACTCAGCATCATCATATATATGGTGGGAGGTATCCGAGCCTTTGCAGCAAGAAGATGGTAAGGCCCACGATTATGGCTACAATAAACGCAGAGCCAAAGACACAGTGGGTCCAAAAGTTGGGGTCCCGTTGCTGAGCAGGCATGAATCTACCGGTTCACGTCTTTCTGAGGGTCAGCCGTAGTGGAGCGTCAGGATGTTGATGCGCAGTCCAACGCTTCGGGGTGCTGCTAGTAGGAGCAGCAGGCTTCAGTCGGGTCCAATGTATCCACACTGGGTTTCCTGCAATTTTGACAGCGGTTGGGGTTGTTAGGAGAACAAGGGAGGGCCCTTTCCATTTGGGTTTCAGACAGTCCGATTCATCCCACTCCTTTACCCAAACCTCATCCCCCACCCTAAACTGGTGTGTAGGACTGGTGAGGACTAAGGGACCTACACTCTCAGTGTATTGTTGGATGTCCTGCACTACCTCGCGTAAGGCTTTCATCTGTCTCACTAAGGAATTCTCGCCCTGTATCTGCAAGGAGTCGGGAAAAGAGGGTAGTGGTGGTGGTCTAGCATACATCATTTCATAAGGAGTAAGGCCTGTGGCCTTGGGGGTACACCTAAGATGTAGCAAGGCCAGTGGAAGCAGGTCGGGCCATTTGGCTTTAGCTTCTTGGCATAGCTTGGCCAGCTGGTTCTTCAGGGATCGGTTAGCCCTCTCCACTACACCACTGCTCTGGGGCCTCCAGGCACAATGCAACTTCCAGTCGAGGCCCAGTCTCGTACTGAGCTGTTGTGTAACTTCGCTGGCGAATGCAGGGCCGTTGTCAGAGTTTATCTGCTTGGGGAGGCCGTATCTCGGCAGGATGTGATGGATCAATAAGGAGGTGACTTCCTTCGCCATTT
The DNA here is from genome assembly GCF_901765095.1 of Microcaecilia unicolor. Classification (NCBI taxonomy): domain Eukaryota; kingdom Metazoa; phylum Chordata; class Amphibia; order Gymnophiona; family Siphonopidae; genus Microcaecilia; species Microcaecilia unicolor. The sequence goes on along the minus strand of NW_021962901.1, from coordinate 3,493 downwards.
CCGTTCTGGTGGGCTGAGCTACAATCCATCCAGTGTAGGTACACACAGCGACGAGGATGGCTTTGTAGCCCCGGGCCGGGGGCATATGCGTGAAGTCAATCTGGCAAACGTGGAATGGGCTAGTGCGCCGGAGAACATGTCCTGGTATAGGACCGGGCCCCGTTCTGGGGTTGTTCCGAGCACAAGTTACGCATTGGCTGGAAGCATTTTTGGTCCACAGGGACAGTTTGTTGATGTAGTAGGTCTTCTCGAGTAGACGTCCCAGAGCTTCCTTGCCCAGGTGTGTACGGTCGTGGGCCTCCTTGGCCACAGTCCACGCCAGGGCTTCGGGTATCCATATGCGTCCGTCTCTTGTGGGGCATAGATAGGGATCTCGGTGGGGAGGTGAACAACGAGTACAGGGTCAGAGGAACAAGAAAGGTAAGGGAGTTGGCTTGCTCTTTTTGCAGCGTCGTCTGCCCGCTGATTTCCCCGGGCGATAGGGTCCGTTCTCCCGGTGTGGGCCCTGCAGTGCATCACAGCCACCTTCTTCGGTTTCCATACTGATTCGAGTAACTGGCAGATCTCAGCGGCATTTGCAAGTCCTTTCCCCTCAGCTGTCAGAAATCCCCTCTCCTTGTACAAGGCTCCGTGCACCTGGAGGGTGAGGAAAGCGTATTTGGAGTCGGTGTAAATGTTAACAACTTTTCCTTCAGCCCACAGGAGGGCTCTGGTGAGGGCGATCAGCTCCGCTTTCTGGGCTGATGTTCCGGGTGTCAGAGCCATAGCCTCGATCACATGGTCCTCAGACACCACCGCATAGCCAGCTCTTCGAATTCCCTCTATCACCTGGCTGCTTCCATCGGTAAAAAGGGTGATGCCCCCTTGCCAGGGTTGGTCCTTCAGGTCAGGTCTGCTCGAGTGCACAGTGGCCATTACCTCTTCACAGTCGTGGAGTGGTGGTTCAGGGGCCGGAAGGAGAGTAGCGGGATTAAGGTTAGTTGTGTCCAGGATCCGTACCTCCGGATTTTCGCACAGGAGGGCTTGGTATTTGACCAATCGGGAGTTGGTCATCCATCTGGGTCCGTGCCTCTCGAGTAGGCCGCGGATGGTGTGGGGCGTAGTTACAAAGAGTGTTTGGCCGAAGGTGAGCTTGTTGGCCTCGTGTATCAGCAGACAGGCAGCCGCAATGCTTCGTAGGCAGCCCGGCCATCCTCGTGCCACGTTGTCCATTCCCTTGGAGAGATATGCTACAGGGCGTTGCCAGGTGCCGACCAGTTGAGTAAGGACCCCAAGTGCCAATCCCTTTTTTTTCGTCGATGAACAAGTGGAACGGCTTAGTCACGTCCGGCAGTCCGAGCGCTGGTGGGGCCACAAGGGCATCCTTAAGGTCCTGAAGGGCTTTCAGTTCGTGTTTCTCCCACTGGAGGTTTTGGCCCTCGAGTTCAGGTCCTTTCAGTTTGGCATACAAGCTGTGGGTCAGGATGGCAAAGTTGATGATCCAAATGCGGCAATATCCAGCAGCTCCGAGGAGTGCCCGTAGTTCCTTCTTATTTGCAGGAGTGGGTTGGTTGCGGATAGCTTGGGTTCGGGGGGTACCGAGCCTCCGGGTTCCTTCTCGGAGGTGAAATCCCAGATACTCGACCTCGATTTCGCATATCTGGGCCTTCTTGCGACTGGCCCGGTACCCCTGGGCTTCCAGGGTTTTCAAGAGGGAAAGGGTAGCTTCTGCACAGTCCGTGTACGTTTCACGGGCCACCAACAGGTCATCCACGTATTGGACGACCGGCCCATACTCGTCCTGATACGTCTTCAGGTCCTGAGCGAGTTGGTCGCCGAAGAGGGTGGGGGAGTTCTTGAATCCCTGGGGGAGTCGTGTCCAGGTAAACTGCTGCTTATTACCAGTCTGTAAGTCTTCCCACGTGAAGGCAAACAACTTCTGGCTGTCGGCAGCAAGGGGGATGGAGAAGAAGGCGTCCTTCAGATCAATGACGCTATACCACTTGCTCTGGGCTGGCACCTGGGCGAGGATGGAATAAGGGTTCGGTACGAGGGCAACTATGTCGGCTACCTGGTTGTTGACCTTCCTCAAGTCTTGGACGGGCCTATACTCCGATGTTCCTGGCTTCTTCACGGGCAATAATGGGGTGTTCCAAGCAGATCTAAACAGGTCTAAGGACCCCTTGCTGAAGGAGTTTCTGTAAGTGTGTTTGCATGCTATGCCGGGCTGCATAAGGATGTGATATTGTCCTTGGTTGACAACTTGGGCATTTTGGTTTGAGTTCGATCCAGAGGGGATGGCTTTGACGGCCAGTCCACCAGGGTTCACCTCAGCCCATACGTTGGGCACCTCTTCCATTAGGGTCCCTTCTCTGTTGTGCGAAAGGGGTGTCCTGGTAATAGCGGCCGTCGTCAGGGCCTGCAATAAGGGGGGCATATAGTCTCCATTCTCCCGCACCGGGCAGAGGAGCGTCACTGGTTGGTCTTCGAAATGGGCTTCCACTTCGCCCGTTGGTTTGAACTTCAGGGTGGCTTGGAGTTTGCACAGTAGGTCGCGGCCAATCAGGGGACGGGGCACTCGGGGATATGGATGAACTGGTGAGACACCATCGTCCCACCGATCTGGACTTGGCGTTCCCTGAGGAGGGGGGCTGTGAGCGATTTCCAGAAGCACCGATAATTGGTATAGTTTCTTTTGTGGCCGGGGGCGATGGCTGTGGTTATGACGGAGCGTTGGGCCCCCGTGTCTAGGAGGGCCTTCATCAATTGCGTCCCCACGCGGATCTCCACCAGAGGGTCAGTGGGGACTCTGCCCTCCCGGTCCCTTCATGCCGTATGGTCCCGGGTGGCGTCCAGGGCCATCTGCCATTCCTGCTGTTCGGCCCGTTCCCGCCGCGACCCCGTCCTCGTTGTCCTTGTCTGGGGGCCTTGGGTGGTCGGCGGTCTTCCCCCCCCCTCTTCTGAATCACGCGGTTTCTCCGGACAGTCCGCCCACCAGTGCCCTTCCTCCCGACAGTTTGCGCATTGGTTGCGTCCTAAGGGGGACCGTGTTCCTCTCCCCCTCGGCCTCTACCTCTGCCCCGTGGCCTGGACCCTAAGCGTTCTTCCAGCACTGTGGCTAACACATCCGCATTCTCGCGCATCCGCCTGGTGGACTCCTTCCGGGCTTCGGCCTTCTCTTCTTGGTCGCGGTGATCCGAACACGCGATCAGCTATGGCCTTCGTTGGCTGATGCCCATCCCTTCAAATCCTTCGGTTCTCTGGAGTTTCCTCCGTATGTCGGGTGCTGACTGGCTAACACAAACTCATGACCACTGTGGAGACGTTTTTTGGGGTCCTCAGGGTTTATTGGACTATGTCTCCTGAATGCATCCATAAGCGGCTCGAGGAAGTCCCCCGGACTTTCATTCTTGCTGTTGAACTATATTGTGAATTTTTCCCATATTTGTAATTTTCTGTTTTCCCTTCTTAAGGCCGCCAGGTATGCCTGTTGGTACCGGCGAATGACGGCCTG
>NW_021962900.1:20687-36955 GCF_901765095.1 Microcaecilia unicolor | reverse complement strand
CAAAAGAAATTCACCCAGCTTGATCCAAACTAGAAGATTTGGAGAACAGGGCAAGGAGGAACAATTTGAGATTCGTGGGGCTTCCTGAGAATATCAGGGAAGGGGAGTTGAGAGAATTTCTTGATCATGGCTGCCCACGGTGCTACATTTGAAGAGTCTGGAAAAAATATTAAAAATCGAACGTGCGCATCGTTTGGGGCAGCAGCGACAAGACTCACAGCGACCAAGGGTGGTAATATGCAGAGTGCTGAACTATGCCCACAAGTTAGAAATTCTGAGAGCATGGCGCTCGTCCGATAAGGTTTGCTATGAATCGAAGGCTATCCTGTGCTTCCAAGACTTTTCAACGGCGTAGCTGCGCAGCGCAAGCAATTTGTGGAAGCCTGCTCGGAGTTATTCAAAAAACGAGTGAGATTTGCTCTACTATACCCGGCCAGACTGCGGATCCATCATGGCGGGAAAGTTTTTGTGTTCACGTCCCCAACAGAAGCGATACAGATGGCCAAGAGGCTTGAGGGAGGTGAAGAGCAGAGAGCAGAGGACCGGTCAACTTCCAGCTAACGGTGAGCACATGGAATATGAAGCAGAAAGCAGTTAGCAAAAGAGAAAGAGAGAGACTTGGTTCTGGAGATGGCGGGAACGCTAAAGACATCCTGAAAGGCTGTTCGAAGAGTCTAGAGCCCAGTAAATGTTGGTGTAAGTCCTATTAAAGTAGGACAGCTACTAAGATAAATATTAAGTGGGATGTTGAAGTTAAGAGTTGGGCTAAGAAACGGTTTTGAGTTGCAAGGTTCATGTTTTATACTATGTTTGGGGGACATGTAAAAAAAAAAAAAAAAAAGACATATGTGCGGGGTAAACATTCTGTAAAATTGTGGAGGTAAGGGGAGGGGGGGAGCGGGCACGTGACCTGTTCTTGAGAGAGAACGATGAGAAGTTGTGAATGGAAAGGGGAGGGAGGGGAGGAGCAGAGGGGATGGGGGGAGGGGGGACACTTGGGGATTTTGGGTGTATTTTACGTGGTTTTTATTGTTTTATTTAATTTTAAAAGCGTTGGAGAGAGGTGACAGAGAAAAGAAACCTAAAGGGGGGGGCGCCTAAGGCTGGGGGGCGCACTCTCAATGCTATATCAATAATGCGCTGGTTCACAGAGATCAGTAAGTTCCATGGGTCCAGTTAATTGATTTCCTGGAACGTGGGGGGGGTCTCATCGCCAGAAGAGGAAAAAGATCTTGCAGGCGTTGAGGAGGCATGCGGCCGATATAGTGTTTCTTCAGGAGACACATCTGACGTCACAAGAACACGACAAATTTCAACAGGGCTGGGTGGAAAAAGTAGTAGGGTCCCCAGCATGTAACAAGAAAGCAGGGGTGTTAATCATGTTTCGTAAAGGGCTGCAGATGAATATCAAATCAGTAAAACGGAGCGGAGAAGGTAGATATGTCTTAGTGGAAGTGGACTTGGGGGGGACCCTATATGTTCTCTGCAACATCTATGCACCTAATGTGTACGAGAAGAGATTTTACAGTGCTTATCGCAATGCTAAGTCCATATCAGGGGAACAATGTTATTCTGGGGGGTGATTTTAATTTAGTGTTCGATCCCCAAATGGATAAAACAGGGCAGGGGGGCCCTGGGAAGAGTCACTATTGAGGGGGCTTCCATTCCTGTGTTCCACTCTAAATCTGATGGATGTGTGGAGAACATTGCATCCAACGTGTAGGGATTATACCCACTATCGAGGGCCCACTCATCTATGTCCCGTATAGACTATCTGTTCATCTCTAGCCACCTGTTCCCAAAGGCTGTAGAGGCAGAGATAGGGGCGAGTGAGATTTCTGACCACTCCTTTGTATGGATACAATTGGAAATGGCTGGGGGGAGATCGTCACAGAGGAGCTGGAATTTCCCATTCGAGCTATACAGATGTAAAGTTCAGGGAATTTGCAGGGGAAGTGGCAGGATTTTGAATTTAACAATAGGGACCACAGGGAGCAGCCCGGGCTATATTGGGAAACAGCCAAAGCAGTTTGAGAGGAGAAATTATTGCATATAGGGCCTGGGTGAGAAAAAGGAGGGATAGAGAGATACTACGATTGGAAAAAGAGGTGAGACTCCAGAGGAGTAAATATGGGATCTCTCTGACAGGAGAACAGAAACAGCTATACTTAGCCTCCCAGAGGGAATTAAATGAACTTCTGCACGAAAGGGCACAATCCATCTTATACTATAAGCACCAACTGTTTAGATATGGGAACAAGGCGGGGGCCTTATTAGGTCGCTTGGCTGGGGGAAAAAAAGCTCTAGTAGGATATTACAAGTACGGGGCATGAAGGGAGACTTGCTGAAGAGATCGCAGGATATAGTAGAGGGTTCCAACAGTACTTTAAGGATCTATATGGGGAGCCTACAGAGATAATGGAGATAGCACAGTGTTTTTAGATAATGTCACCCTCCCGAAGGTATCACAGGGACATGAGCAATTACTTAACGCCCCAATAGTGGAAGGGGAGCTGATTTTGGCAATGCAGCAAAGCGATATTCAAAGCACCAGGCCCGGACGGGTTCAGTATGGCATTTTATAAACTATTACAAGAACAAGTGAAACTCCCGTTGCTAAATCTGTTTAATTCGGTGGCAACTCAGGGGCCGGTGCCAGAAACTTTCTGCATTGCCAAGATGATTGTTTTGCCAAAGCCAGGTAGGAACCCGGAGAACTTGGGGTCGTATAGACCAATATCCCTGTTGAACTGTGACGCCAAATTATATGCAAAAATACTGGCCAATCGGCTAGCACGGGTGCTCCCTGATTGGTGGCAGCCCGCAGGTGGGGTTTGTGAGAGGTAGGTCAGTGGCCAGTAATGTGAGGGCACTCATAGCTTCTTTGGAGCGGGTGGAGAAGCAGGAATGGCCTTCTCTGCTTGTTAGTTTCGACGCAGAGAAGGCGTTCGATCGAGTGGTATGGCGTTTCGTGTTCGCAGTGTTGCATAAAGTAGGTATCGGAGGATTTTTTAGTGAGGCAGTGCAGGCCCTATACTCAAGTCCACATGCGTTCATGTGGATCAATGGAGAGATCAGAGCTATTCCCGATTAGGCGGGGTGTGAGACAGGGGTGCCCTCTCTCGCCACTACTGTTTGTTTTGGCACTAGACCCACTAATCAGAGAGATTGAATCACACCCAGAAGTGGTAGGTGTGAATTGGGGTTCATCAGTTCAAGGTGTCCGCTTTCGCGGATGACATTTTGGTGCATCTTACAAACCCTAAGAAATCATTGGAAGCTCTACTGGAACTGTTTCGGGAATATGGGGATTTTGCAGGGTTTCAAATTAATTTTGCTAAATCTTTGGCTTTGACAGCAAGGGAGAGTGTAAGAGGGAATGGGGGGAGGGATTTCCCTTAAAATGGGCCATGAGGGATCTTACCTATTTGGGTGTGCAGATAGCCATGAAATCTTCAGCTATATTCCCTAAACCTCACCAGGTTACTAGATCATATGAGAGAGAGGCTGCGGAAATGGGCGGTCCTGCCACTTACGATGCATGGACGGGCTCAGTTGTTTGGTATGGTTGAATTCCCCAGATGGCTTTACACGTCATTCCCGTATATCTACGTACTAAAGATATCACACAGTTTTATAAATATCTAAGACAGTTCATTTGGAACGGGAAAAAGCCTAAGATGCCGATGAAGTTGATGGTGGGCTCATGGAGGGAGGGGGGCATGGGTATCCCAGATATAAAGCGTTATAATCAGGCATGCCTTCTGAGACATTTGGGGGATTGGTTGTTAGATAGAAGGGATTACACGCCCCGGGAGATGGAACAAGACTTTTTTGCACCATTTCATATTTCTTGATCCATGGAATGCACCGAGAGGTGCCAAGTAACCTGAAAAGAAGCTTATTGTTGGGGCCATTACGGGAAGTTTGGAAAGATCTAAACAGATACTGGGGCACGGAGGCAGACATATCTGATCTTATACCACTCCAGGGTAACCCCAGTTTTCACCTGGTTCTGAGAATAAAGTGTTCCGCAGCTGGGCAGCTTTAGGATCACGAGGGTGGAACATGTTCTGGGTCGCAGGGAACCCTGTTAAGTTTAGGGGCTTTAGGGTGGGGATAGATTTTCGCCACGAGTTTGCATATCAACAACTGAAGCATTATGTCCAAACTCTGAATCCGGGGAAATTGGGTAGTGGGCACGGGAGGAAAATCAGGGAATTGTTCAAGGCAGTGCCGGGAGAGAGATCAGTCTCAGGACTCCATAAGATTTTGTGGACATTGGGGCCGCGGAAGGATATGACAGCCATAACAGCTCGCTGGGCGGATTTGCAGAGACCTAACCTGGAGATAGATTATATTAAATTAATATCTCGGATTCCCGGGTTATCGGTCAACGCTCAGCTCAGAGAATGTCAATACAGAATATTGCAGAGCATATATGACCAAAGCCAGGTGTTTAAAATGGGAGGGTGACGGATCCCCTCTGCTCTAAATGTAAACGGATAGAGAGTACACTCTTTCATTGTCTATGGGAGTGTCCTTATAAAAACATACTGGGAGGAGATATTTAGATATCTAGGAGGTCTATGCAGTCCCGGATTGGTCTCACCCCAACAGGGATCTTGCTAGAAAGTATGAACTTTTTGTTCTTCAACAAAAGGGCAGAAACAATTTATACGCAGGGCCTGTATATTGGGGAAGAAATTAATTATGAACAAATGGCTGGATGTGACCCCTCCAGATTACTGGCAATGGAGAAATCGGCTGCATGATCTGTTGTGGCATGAGAGGAAGGCGGTGGGACCCTCCCCAGGGGGAGAGCTCGGTTTCTGGAAATTTGGAGGCCCTATATTCAATCTCTGTCACCAAAAGCGCGAAGTTTGGTACTAAATGGATTTTGATTTTTTTTGGGGGGGTGGGTAAAATGGCCTTATTACGCGAGACGCCAACCCCCCTTTGGAATACTTGTCCTGTCTCAAGGAGCAGATACTAGGTCTGGTGGGCATGCGGGAGGCTATCAGAAACAAAGCCTCTTGCGAAGTAACACACTTAAGCACTGGCCAGATCAAATGGAGTGTCATCCAGAGGAGGTGAGGGAAGCTGTCTCTTGGGGTGGCGGTCTCACAGATATAGATTCAATAGAATGGTGGATATTATGACAATTCTCGCATTCTATCGCCATTTTGGGAGGGTTGGGAAGGCAGAGGGGGGAATGGGGGGGAAGATTAGTTGAAAGAGTTTATAGATAAGGGGATTAACAGAGAGTGATGGGGGGTGGGGAAGGGGGGCACAGGTTAATAATCTGATGATGACATGTTGTTCACTGATTTAATTGATAGCTCTGAGATGCCTGCGAGTTCGTACACCTTGATTGCACTTAAATGTATTATGAACTGTCATCAATAAAAAAGCGTTGAAACATAACACAAAATAGAGGGGAACAAATGGGTTAAAATTAAAAAGTTTGATGACGGATTGCACCATTTTGTTTAAGGAATGCATGTGTATTTTCAGTCTATGTGTATTCAGATAATTGGATGTATTTCTTTTGTATTGTCATCAATAAAAAAATGTTGAATCGTAAAACAAGTGAAATCAATGAGTGTCCCCAGTTCCACATTCCTGAAGGTGTGATATCTATCAGGTCAAAAGCAGCCATAAGGTTTAGTGAGACTATCAATGCTGCCTTCCCTCTATCTATCAAGGAAAATGTGAATTTCACTCAACATAGCTGTCAAACAAATTTCTCTCTCTGATGTTATCTATATCCTTCTGATTGTCTTGGATGGAGACAATTATGCTGTTCTACAAAGGGTCGTAGCTGGTTAAATACTATCCCTTTCTGCTAGCTTAATAATGTATAATAAATTAGAAACTGGACAAAACCAGCTTGGTTGTGAAAGGTCTGGAATCTCCTTCTTTGGCTTGGTTTTTAATAATGTAGTCTTCCAGATAGGGAAGATTCTTGAAGACATAGGGCCCGATATTCAGTCAGCAGCAGACAGCTTGTTTCCTGTCCACCACTGGCGTTATGGCGACTGGCATTGAATATCTAGGTTTATTTTGGCTGCTAAAAAGTTAACCGGCTATGCCAATATTTAGAGCTAACCGATAACTTTTTAGCAGTCAGATAGGCCCGCTATTTAAGCTGCTTATTTTGACAGCTCAACACAGCTGGTTTGGCACTGAATACCCGCGTTTAACTGACTATGTTGCACGATATAGCCGTTAACTGGGAAATTCAGCAGGAGATAATCATTACCTGCAGTTAGGAGCTTAAACACTATTTAACTGGCCAGGAGCTATTCCTGGCCGGTTAAATAGTTTTGAATATTTGAAGGAACATAGCTGATGTAAAAGGGTGGAGAGTGTGTAAAAAAATTCTTTAGACTTTTAGAAGATATGGGATTTAATACTGAGTTAGCAGTAGAGGTTTCATAAAACATTTTTCATTGAGAGAGATTGAGCATACTGTAATGATCTCCTCCCAAGATGGATGGCAGGGCTATTGGGAGCTGCTTTAACCATTGTTACTTCCCCTTTGCATCTCTGAATACTGTTTGAAAAGGATTGATGAAGATCATTCACTTTTGAAAAGAAATGATTTGCAATTCAATCAGCAGGGGGAAACTTCTCATAATTGTGTGAGACATCAAAATTGCCAGCAAGCTCATGCACTATCCTAAAAAGTTCTTTAGATGAGCATAGCCTTTCAGAGACTCCTTTTGAGTAGTGGGTTGTTCATGAGATGGGTTCTAAGTAGTGGAATGTTATGTGATGGGTTAGAGTCTGGGGCTGTCCTGGAGGGTCTGAACTGGCGCTGTGCTGTGCTAGGAGGAAGTCTGAGTACTGGGTTGTCTATTTTCCTTTATTGAAACGAATCCACCTATAAAATTGCTCAACATTTTATTTCACAATGCAAAATAACAAAAATAAAACAATTAACACCTATTTTATTACCTTCCTAAAACACTTAGGGGCATAGTTATCAATGTAGGCTTCTATTAAGATGTGTTATTTTACCACTAACTCATCCTATTTTAGCACAAATATCCCATTTTATACAATGAGACCTAGGGGTCCTTTTATCAAGTTGTGCCAAAAAATGTCCTGCGATGTTGTAGACGCATGTATTGGATGTGCGCAGATCCATTTTTTCAGCGTGCCTGCAAAAAAGGCCCCTTTTTTGTGTCCAAAAATGGACGTACGGCAAAATGAAAATTGCCGTGAATCCATTTTAGGACTGGGACCTTACTGCCACCCATTGACTTAGCGGTAAAATCCCACTCATTAACCATGCTGTAATCGTCAGCATGCATACAATGCCGAATACTGCCTGGTTAGCGCCATGCGCCGGAAATTTTCTGGGGTGCATAGTGGGTGCGCATAAATAATGAAATTACTGCCCGGGACACGCGGTAATTCCAAATTGGCATGCGTTGTTACTAATATAAACAACCCATCTTAAAAGTAGTCTATGTTGAAACTTTCCCCCTTTATCATCTGGAAAATACATACCTAAAACTGTGTTTCTCATATTCAGCGGCACTTATTTGGGTAACAGGTGCTGCTGAAAATCCCTCCAGACAACTCTACTGCTGTCTGGATTGTGCTAGGGCAGTCCAGGGACAGGAGCTACCCAGAGACCAGCAATATTCAGAACTGGTATCCAAATAAGTTAGGATGGCCAAAAAGCTGTCATAAGTTATCAGTACGATAATCTGGATACCAGGTAATCTCCACTCAATCCATTATACCCAGATATCAGCACTGAATATCCAGGTATAGCTTACGAGTGACAGCCAATAATTAAAACAAACACTGACCACCGTGTCTGAATATCAAGTTGGCAATTTCTAAACAGCTAGAATTAAAAACCATAATTTAAATCAGAATAAATTAAACTAAGCAACGAAGAAGTCCTTGGATGTTATACTAATTAGTGCTTTGAAGGTCAATATTCAAAATATCAGGGCCAGGGTACTGTAAATCTTCATTTGCAACCGCATGAGATTTTTCTCCGCATGTCAAATTGTCACTTCTCCCAGCCATCAGAGTGAGAGTCCTGGCCAGAGGTCACAGATGATCTGGCATTTGTCAATCCTGAATTCAGCCACTAGATGTCACTGATGTGGGAGGGCTGAGTCTTTCTTCCTCCCACTTGCACTCTTCTCTCACTTTTGCCCAGTATGCCCGTTACATGTAAACACGTGATTGAGATACAACTCCCTCTCATGCTATTTTAGGGTTATTACCTGACTCCACATCGTAAAGAGCAGGTTAATCAAGTACAGGGAGGTGCATTTGTTTGAAGCGACATGAAAAATGTCAACAATATTTCCAAAATCATTCCATGTAATTTTTTTTAGGCTCTAACAAAAGGAAAAAAAAAGCAAAATTATGTTTTTTTTTCCAGTGTCATAGTTTGCACCATTTGCTGATCGTACACATACAGAAAAAGAATATTTACATCTATGCACTACTGAAAAACACACAGAGTGGCCTAGTGGTTAGGGTGGTGGACTTTGGTCCTGAGGAACTGAGTTAAATTCCCACTTCAGGCACAGGCAGCTCCTTGTGACTCTGGGCAAGTCACTTAACCTTCCATTGCCCCATGTAAGCCACATTGAGCCTGCTATGAGTGGGAAAGTGCGGGGTACAAATGTAACAAAAAAAAACCATATTCACTATTCATCAGTAATATGCTCTATTTACAACATTGCCCCCAAACAAAACAAAACATTAAAAGAAGTAACCTGGAAGCAACCTGTGACAGGTTTGGTCCAGTTCTGGGTTTACCCATTACATGCACGGGCTTGTAGTTCCAATTTTCCCATTGCATTACCTTTAAAAAACAAAAGCAAGACTACAAGTCCCTGCCCCTGCATGCAATGGGGTAAACCCAGGACTGGATTCACTCTGCCAGGTGAATCTGGAGCCAGTTAGCATCCTTAGATATGTGTAGAATAATGCCCCTCAAGTATCAATGGCTGAGAAAATTTCAGTGGAGTTGGTGGAACTTTCAATGATGGAGACAGAATAATCCCTGATTGTGGGGCTGACTGAAACTCTGGGTGAAAATTGGATTTTTTTCTTGCAAGTGGAAATGGAGGTGGAGGTGGGGGAGGGAGGGATCCTTCTGGTTTGGTCTGGTTTAGTTACTACTGTCTACTGAGTATAAGTGCATAGAAGAAACTATATGCACTTGCTTTTGTTATGTCCTGATTTCTTTTACTGTTGACCTTGTTAAAGATGTTAAATAAAAGTTTCCGTTAAAAAAAAAAGAAAAAGAAAAAAAAGCAGATCAAAATGAAAATTTGTATAAATGACATGGGAAACTAAACAAATGAAAATGCTTGCCTGCATGCCACCCAATCAATTCCTGGTATTGTCCTATTTTATTATCTGGATTTATACTACTACTACTACTACTATTAAACATTTCTAGAGCGCTACCAGGGTTATGCAGTACTGTACAATAAACAAAGAAGGACAGTCCCTGCTCAAAGGAGCTTACAATCTAAAGGACAAGAAGGACAAAGGACAAGGAGTGCAGACAATCAAAAATTGGAACAGTCTAGATTCCTTGGGTAGAGGTACAATGGTTAGGTGCCAAAGGTGACATTGAAGAGGTGGGCTTTGAGTAGGGATTGGAAGGGATAGGGGGGGGCTTGGTGTATGGGCTCGGGGAGTTTATTCCAGGCATAGGGTGAGGCAAGGCAGAAAGGGCGGAGCCTGGAGTTGGCGGTGGTGGAGAAGGGTACTGAGAGGAGGTATTTGTCTTGTGATCGGAGGTTATGGTAGGGGCGTAGGGGAGATGAGGATAGAGAGGTAGTGAGGGGCTGCAGATTGAGTGCATTTGTAGGTTAGTAGGAGGAGCTTGAATTGTATGCGGTACCTGATCGGAAGCCAGTGAACTGACTTGAGGAGAGGGGTGATATGAGCATACGGTTTATTTATAGTTTTGAGTTTGTTGGGAAACTCAGTAGAACAATCAGAACTACAAATCCATGCATTGAATAGAGTAAAACCAGGACTGGATTATCTTATTCCTTGTGATATGGAATCAGGTGGCAACCCTATGCTGTGCTCAGCCACTCCAACTAAGGGGTCCTTTAACTAAGCGGTGTTAAGTGCTAATGCGAGCTTAATGCAGGAAAAAAAGGGCTTACCAGAAAATGCATTAAAGTGTTTCATGATAGTTTACCTGTCAGCGCATGCTAATTCGTGCGTTAGCTATTTTTCAAAAATATGTGTAACCTGAGTCTCACCGTCACCAGCTACAACTCAGCTCTCTCACAAAAACCCGGGTCACAGGGAAAACCTTTCTTTTTTTTACTCTTGCTAGGGCCGTGCCAACATGGTAAGCGAGGTAAGCATGGCAGGAGGGCACCATCCTCTGGGGGGGCGCCCCGCCGCACCATGCTTACCTCGCCCTCTTCCCCCCAGATCCTTTTCCTTTTTTTTTTTGTTAAATTTACCTCTGTCCGGCGGCAGCGTAGCGTTAGTGAGAAGGAGGTGGCGCGCCCCCGCCCCGACGTGTCAGTCTTCCCTTCGCTCAGTTCCGCCTTCTTCTGACATCAGAAATGATGTCAGAAGAAGGCGGGACACTGAGCGAAGGGAAGACTGACACGTCGGGGCGGGAAGCGCGCCTCCTTCTCACTAACGCTACGCTGCCGCCGGACAGAGGTAAATTTAAACAAAAAAAAGGAAAAGGATCTGGGGGAAAGAGGGGGGTAGTGTAGCGATCGTTTTCGGGGGGGGCGGGGCCAACTGCAGGGGGGCGCCGGAGACCCTAGGCATGGCCCTGATTCTTGCTCTATTCTTTCCACCACAGTCCTCTCACTTCACATATTCCACTCAGCACAATCCATTCAGTTCGAGCTTGGGAGTGGGTCAAGGTCCAGAATAGAGATCCGGGGATTGGGAAACTAAGTGAAGGTTTTTCCAGTGCCACTTTACCAGTCCAGGGAGCAAGCATCCCCACTCCCATTTCTGAGACAAACCACTCTGTACTCCAAATGTTTCCTTCAATGCAAGTCAGCTTTGCTAAACTTTCTACAAACGGCAGGTAACAGTAATATTAACTTAATCTGTACAACAGAACTCCTCCTGTCCAGTCAAGACTGCATTTTACTATCTTTATCCACTTTTCCAACTTGATCAAGAAGTTAAGATTTACTCATTTATAAGTACACCTGTCCTTTACCCATCGCAGGGCTGGTAATAATCCAAAGCTGTTATTAAACTCCTCTGATTCCAATCTGCTTCCCTTAGGCACAGGCTGTCCTTTCCACCGATGCACTTCTGGAGCTGCATCCTGGTCTTGAACAGGCTTCCCCTGTCCAGGTTCCTGCTTTGGGCTGGGTTCCCCTTACCCACCCTCAGCTCACCCACCATCACAGTTGCCATTTAGTGGGGCACAGGGCGCCGCGACCCAGCTGGGCCTGGGGCAAGACCAGACCACTGTGCCCCTCCCCCACCGGGCCACTGCCGCCTCCCCAAACTCAGACCACTGTCGCACCAACTTGCACCATCTGCCCCTTACCGACTGCTGCTGTCCTCTACTGGTCTGGGTGGCACGCAGCAGGAGAGAGACCAAGAGAAGACAGACCCGTCCCGGAAGCAGGCAGGAAGAAGCTTGCCTGCATGGGCCTGGACCCCCCCCCCCCCCACCTTGGAGGCCGGGCCAGGGAATTTTGGCCCCTCTTGGCTGCCCTGGTGGGGCAGCAACTCCTCCTTAGCCTGAGTTTATTTAGTCACTTTAGTATCCCTCTCCACCATGGGTCCCAGAGGGGATACAGGCAGGCAACCAAAAAACCAACTTTTTCCCTAAACAGGAGCTTTTATGACCTTTAGCTCCACCTCCTTTATGAATCACCTACTAATCCCACTTTGTTTCAGCAACTTATTTCAACACCACTCCCTTTGGGTGGGCTTCCTCTCCCCCAGGAACATCACAGCTCTCCACCCAGTGACTCTGAGAGCTGACACCAAACTCTAGTAAACCCCATATAATGGGGAATTACATATGTTCTGCTGGAGGCATGTCATGGGTGGAGCATGGGCATGAATGTATTAACCAGCTAGCGCATTTACATCAATGCACTCTAACTAATTAATGCAAAGTTAACACGGGAGCACTTAGCATCTCTTAAATAGGAGGCAGTAAGTGCTGTGTGTTAACTTTTTACAGGTAATGCACGCTAATACAAAAATTAGCGTACAACCTGAAAAAAAAACCCAATGAAAAAATGCCTAAAATGATGCCATGCTAAAAATAGGTTTAGAGGGCGAGAAGGTCATGCATTAAAGCACACTAAGCCCATATTCTAACATGGTTTAGTATAAAGATCCCTAAGTTTGACTGCGTCAATGATAGGGAAACAGTGAAATGAATATTTCCCAAATTTCATTTGATTTTATTTGGAAGACAAAATAAGGGAATGCACACAGAGCCCTGTAGACATCATCCACCAGTGTGTTTTTCTAGCGAAAAAGGTGCTGGTACTCAATGCCAGGCCACCCTTCAAGGGTGGGGTGATCATTGAGGGACCCACCCCCAAAATAGCCAGCCCCCCCCCCTGCAACCAGTCACAGAATCTATGACAAAGCAGAATTGGGTGTAGAGCCTGAGCTCTTTCATTAAAACTTGGAGACCATGGGTCAATTTAGCAAAGAAGAAGGTACCAGTATCAGTACTCCCAAGTACATAGGCGTAGTTTGACTGTTCATTTGGGGGGGCAAAGAATGGGCGGAGCATATTAGCATATCATTTGCATATAAATATGCAAATGAATATGCTAATATGGAGGAAGGAAATGAAATTTACAGGCAAATATCACAGATGCACATTTCAAAAAGCTGACACATTTCAATTAATAAATTATGAATAAAATACTTTTATTTACCTTTGTTGTCTGACATTTAGTTTTTCTATTCGCTTTGATCCCAGTGTCTTCTGTTTTATGGAGTGTCTTCTTTCCAGTAGGCTTCCCTCTGCTCCCCACCCTCCCAGTCCATCCATCTCTTGCTCTCCCTCTGCTCCCCAACCCTCCCAGTTCCATCCATCTTCTGTTCCTTCCCTCTGCTCACCATCCCCGTCCCATCCATCTTCTGCTCCTTCCCTCTGCTGTGCCTGACCTCTCCAATCCATCCATCTCCTGGTCCATCCCTCTGCTCCCCACCTCGCAGTCCCATCCATCTCTTGCTCCTTCCCTCTGCTTCCCACCCCTCCCAGTCTCATCCATCTCTTGCTCCTACCCTCTGCTTCCAACCTCCCAGTCCCATTCATTTCCTGCTCTTCCCTCTGCTTCCCATCCCTCCCAGTCCCATCCATCTCTTGCTCCTTCCCTCTGCTTCCCACCCTCCCAGTCCCATCATCTCCTGCTCTCTTCCTCTGCTTCACCCCCCCAGTCCCATTCATTTCTTGCTCCTTCCTCTGCTTCCCACCCCTCCCAGTCCCATCCATCTCCTGCTCCTTCCCTCTGCTTCCCACCCCTCCCAGTCCCATCCATCTCTTGCTCCTTCCCTCTGCTTCCCACCCCTCCCAGTCCCATTCATCTCCTGCTCTTCCCCTGCTTCCCACCCCTCCCAGTCCCATTCATTTCTGCTCCTTCCTCTGTCCACCCCTCCCAGTCCATCCATCTCTTGCTCCTTCCCTCTGCTTCCCACCCTCCCAGTCCCATCCATCTTCCCTCTGCTCCCCCCCCCGAGGTCCAAGATGGTGACTCCAGTTTACCCCCTCGCTTCCTCCCTCCCTCGGTGCAGACAACAGTCTTCAGATTTTCCAGCGTTCCTGGCAGCGGTAGCGATGTACACGCTGCCTTCGGTCTGTCCCGGAAGCTTCTCTTCAAGTTCCTGTTCCCACCTATGCGGGAACAGGAACTTGAAGAGAAGGCTTCGGGGCAGAGCCAAAGGCAGCGTGTACAATGCTACCGCTGCCAGGAACGCTGGAAGACTGCTGCCTGCGCCGGAGGGAGGGAGGAAGAGAGAGGGGTAGACGGACACGCTCCTCTCCGTCCGCTTGGCTTCCCTGCCCTCTCTGTTGCGTCCCGCCCGAAAGGAAATGACGTCAGAGGAAGGCGGGACGCAGATAGAGAGGGCAGGGAAGCCTAGCGGACGAGAGGAGCGCGTGCCTGCATGTGGTTGTTTTTTTTTTTTTTAAAACTAATGGCGCGGCGGCGCCTCGCGTCGTTTGGGGGGGCATTGCCCCCCTCGCCCCCCCCCAGTCTACGCCTATGCCCAAGTACCCCCTCAAAAAAAAAAAAAGCCCTGCCCATCCACCATCCCTTCTCCACCCCCACCCCCAATTGTTTGGTCATGATTGCACTCACTTTGTCCTGGTACCACTGACATGCCAAATAAAAGGGCAATCAATACCTGATTTGAATTCTGACATTTTATAGGAAAGAAGGCCGGTGAATTTTTGATGTCACATGAAAATATCTAAGGAGGACTCAGATGTGATGAACACAGTCTCTGCTTGATATTACAGCTGCTGCTCATGAGTACCGCTGAAATAGTATTTAGCATTTGTACTGAAAATGTACAGGGCAATGTGATGGTGTGCACATTTCTAAAAATGGAAATGCTTCGCGCTGCTGTTTAATCCTCCGAACAGCTGGTTCTATTTAGCATTAGTTATTCTGGTGAGCAAGAGCACGCTTGGGAAAACATTTAACCCAACCCACAGGATCCGCAGCAGTTAAAGAAAGAGGTTACAAAAGGAGAACAGCTATAGCAAGAAGTTGAGTAAAATGGTCAGATTTAGTTCACTTTGCGGGTCTTCTCTGCAGTTGTGCTCATCGTTTCTGTATAGCTCCTCCAAAAAGTTACTTCAGGAATGGGGTTTAAAGCAGGACTGAATACAACTCTCTTTGGTAAGAATGCACACTCATTTGAAACGAAAATGAAAACGACAAATCAAAAGGACCATTTTGTTTTTCACATTGCTATAAAAAGAAATGAAAGATTTGATCAATTTGAGGAGAAAATCAGAAATGTTGGAGAACACCTCTAGAAGTAATAATCTCCGTTTTATTAATTTCCCGCGACAACCTTTAATTTCACCTAGAGAGAATGTTGAAAAATTACTTTAAAGAAATATTAGAATAGAAGACAAAGATATACCACCCTTTTCACAGGTCTTTTATATTCCTGTGAGGGTTTTGGACAATCAACAAAGGAATAATTCAAAATGATCAACCACTTGATGTTTCAACTTTGCTCGAAATGTCAGATACAGAGCAAATAACAGCTACTTTGTTGGCTACAGTAGCGTTGCCCTCTGACAAGATCTGGATTTTTAAAAATCTTTCAGAAGAAAGATAAAATTTTCGTGGTTTGCAAACTGTGTTTTTCCAGATCTAGCGAGGGAAACGCAAAGGCGACGGAAAACTTTTTGCAAATGAAACAGGAGGTACTCCAATGGGAGCAACATTTTATCTTAAATACCCATGCAAATGTTTAATTTCCTACCAGTCAGTGAAATATATATTTTGATCCTGACCAATTGTCCTCCTTTATAACAGCTAGAAGAGCTCTTATATAAGAAAAAACCGAATAGAAACCTGTCTGAAACTCAATTTGATGTCAAGATTATTTTCCTTTCTCTCTTTATAGGACTATTGGACTCGGTAGTGGACTTATATGAAACTATAGAATTATTTAATCTGTGTACAGATAATTTCCCTTAGAATTATACCATAGTGGAATTTTTCTTTTGCAAGGATATGCTTGTATAAAATGTATAATAACAAACAGATTTAAACAAAAAAGAAATGAAACAAGGACTGCTATTGAAGTCCATGCGGCACTAAAGTTACGAGGAAACAAAAAGCACTATGAGAGCAATTCTTTAAGTAACTAGTAGATGACGCAGATAAAGACTTGTACGGTCCATCCAGCCTGCCAACAAGATAAACTCATAGTATAAGGTATGATGTGATACTGCATATGCCTACTTGATCTTGATTCGCCTTTGCCATTTGCCAAGCACAGACCGTAGAAGTCGTCCAGCACTGGCTTTGTTTCCCAATACTGGTGTTTGCCATCTAATACCACTAAGCTTCTTTGGGTCCATGCTTCTAAGAGGATTCCTTGTGTTTATCCCACGCATTT
Source organism: Microcaecilia unicolor (assembly GCF_901765095.1). Classification (NCBI taxonomy): domain Eukaryota; kingdom Metazoa; phylum Chordata; class Amphibia; order Gymnophiona; family Siphonopidae; genus Microcaecilia; species Microcaecilia unicolor. Next base: position 20,830 of record NW_021962900.1, on the reverse strand, counting down.
TGAATTCTGTTACCATTTCATTTCCACCTTAACGGGAGGGCATTCCAGGTATCCCCACCTTTTCCGTGAAAACGTACTTCATGGAGACATTATTCCTGGTCGACCCCCCCCCCCCCCCCTGCAATCTCAGTTCATGTCCTCTA
>NW_021962900.1:0-20587 GCF_901765095.1 Microcaecilia unicolor | reverse complement strand
AACGACCAGTGATCATGATTACAGGACCTGCAGGGATCAGGAAGCAGGCAACCATCTGGAACCGCGCCCGGCTGGAAAGGTGAGGTCCTGCGGTAGGATCACAGATCGGGTGGCAGGTTGAGTTGCAAGGGAGATCCTAAGCACTGGAGGCCGGCGTCATCCCCTACAGGGTTCAGAGAACCAGCGGTCGACTAGAACCGCTGAAGTCTGAAGGAACCGAGGGACAAACTGAGTGCCTCGAGGCAGAGTCATATAACGAAGGAAGGATCGAGTGACAAAGGGGACCTTGAAAGCCTGGAGAACTGGCGATGACCACGCCGTACAGACATGCCAGAAAGGCGAGAGAGGCCTCCCACCGACCTTCCCGCATGTGAAACGACGAATGCTTGGAAGAAGCGCTAGGCAGCAAACAAGAAGGACGCGGGTCTCTTCACAAAAGGTGACTACTCAATGAGCAGACGACTGAGTTATCATTCTAGCTTAGAATCTTCTCAAATTTATACAAAGCACAATAACTGATTCATATAAGTGAAGTGCTTGCTGCAGACTGATTGACTAGTTGATATCCTTCTAGCTAAGTATTTCTAGCTCAGAACCTCTCAATAACTGAATCATAGTATATGCGAACTGTTCTGCTGCAAACTGATTGACTATCTGATATATCCTTCTAGTTAAGTAACTGCTAGCCCAGAATCTTCTCTAATTTATACAGAGCACAATAACTGACCAATAGTATGTGAACTGTTTTACTGCAGATTGATTGACTATTTGATATATCCTTCTAGCTAAGTATTTTCTCTAATATAGGCAAGGTACAATCATTGATTTACTGAATAATTCATATGTATTTATTAATACTGATGCAATACTGAAATGTTTAATGATTTAATCCCCTAATGCTTTCAAATACTGTACTGCAAACTGATCGATTACTTGAGATACTCTTCTAACTCATTATTTTCCCTAGTCTAGGCAGATTACAATCACTGATTTATTGTATACTTTCTATATATCTCTTAATACCTTAAAGAGAATACTTTAAAGAGAAGCCCAAAGAGTTACAACAAAATGATTATCACCAAATTAATCCTAATAACATACACTTTATCACTAATTCACCAATTACTAACCACCCCCCTTACACAACAACACAACCCACACTAACTAGCCTCTTCAGATTACCTAGGCACCACATACTTCACCAGAACAACAATAATCAAAACAATGAAAAAACTACCCCACGACAACAAACTATCACAAAGGAAAGAAAGGACATAACAAACATACACAACAAGCGAACAGACAACTTAAGAAAATCATCACAATTACGAATACAAAAGACCCCTACCAAACAATCCAGGAGGGATACATAAACGCCAGATCAGTAGTAAATAAAACATCAACAATAACTGACTGGATCACAGCAGACAATCTTGACCTAGTACTCATCAGTGAAACCTGGATCCACGATCAAAAGGACCCCATAATCTTAGAACTCTGTCCCCCAGGTTACAAAATTACACACTGGACAAGGAAAGAAAAAAGAGGAGGTGGAATAGCACTAATCTATAGATCCCACTTCACCGCAACACCAACTGCTGAGTCTATAACACCAAAACTCGAAATTGCCTCAGTTAGAATCCACCATGCTACCCTATTCGACCATCTAAACCTGGTCCTGTTCTATAGACCACCAGGAAATTGGCAAGAATGCCAATCAAACTTTATGGATTTTCTATCGAATGCATGTATGTCCAACACCAACTTGCTCATAATATGGGACATAAACCTACACCTGGATGACCCTAATGCAACCATACACGTGACTGCAAAGACTTCCTACAACTATGGGACCTCAACCTGCCTAATATGCAAGCTACACATGTCAAAGGACACACAATTGACCTCCTTACACACAAACTATCCGTAGACTCAAACCTTATACTAACAGATACAAAATGGACAGCCATACTATGGTCAGACCACCATAAATTAAACGTAGTCCTACAATGGCGGAAAAAAAGAAACGCAACCCAAGCAAGAAAGCACAACCTACACCACTAGAGGTCAGATCGATCCTGATATTTTCTGGCAACAGATCTACAAAAAGGAATGGTCAGCACAGACAGACTCCAAACAATATCTCCAAAACTGGGATGACAGATGCAGCAGCATACTTGACGAAACTGCACCACTACAAACAAGAACCACCCGAACACAGTTCAATACCTTGGTTCAACGAAGAACGGAAAAAACTGAAAACACAAGTCAGGAGACTCGAACGTGCATGGCAAAAAATGAAAAATGAACATACATTAAAAGATTGGAAACAAATGCAAAGAAAATACAAATATGCAATAAGACAAACAAAAAGAGCATACTACAAAACCAAAATAGGACCAGACTACAAAGACGCACACAAACTCTACCAACTTGTCAGTAAATTAATAGACATCACACCGGTTACCACAGCCAACACAGACACCCCATTGGCAGATTAACTTGCCAAATACTTAAATGAGAAAGTTATAAAACTCCTTTCCACCACTGATCACGAAAAATTTATGGATTGCCTAGGCCCTACTCCCGGTGAACACCCAGCAGATCGAACCTGGAATGACTTCGACCTGCTAACCGAAGAAACCATAACTCAAGCACTCAACAAATTCTTCAAAACCCACTCCAAACTGGATATTTGCCCTAGGAACCTAATAAGGTTCGCCCCCAAACGCTACATAACAGACCTTACGGCATACCTGAACTACATGCTACAACATGGACTTTTCCCCAAGGACAAAGGAAATATACTACTTACACCCATACCCAAAGATTTAAAGAAAAATCTAAATGACACAACCAACTATCAACCAGTAGCATCCCCCCCTGATAGTAAAACTAATGGAAAGTAGGGTGACCAAACAACTCACCAATTACCTAAACAAATTCACAATACATGATTCACAGTCGGGATTTCGATCCAACCATAAGTACATAAGTAATGCCATACTGGGAAAAGACCAAGGGTCCATCGAGCCCAGCATCTTGTCCACGACAGCGGCCAATCCAGGCCAAGGGCACCTGGCAAGCTTCCCAAACGTACAAACATTCTATACATGTTATTCCTGGGATTTTGGATTTTTTTCCAAGTCCGTTTAGTAGCGGTTTATGGACCATAGTACTGAAACAGTGCTAACCACTCTCATAACCAAATTCAAACAACTAATTGCAACTGGCAACAACGTACTACTTCTACAATTCGATATGTCCAGCGCTTTCGACATGGTCAGCCACCAAATACTCTCGAACATCCTAGACTACTTCGGGATCGGAGGAAATGTATTAAGATGGTTCAAAGGATTCCTAAGAGCAAGAACTTATCAAGTGATTTCTAATTCAAAAACGTCAACACCATGGAAACCTGAATGCGGAGTACCACAAGGATCACCGCTCTCACCAACCCTTTTTAACCTAATGATGATACCTTTAGCCAAATCGCTATCCTACCAAGGACTCAACTCATACATATATGCAGATGATGTCACAATCTATATCCCGTTCAAACAAGACATAGCTGAAATCACAAATGAAATCACGCACAGCCTCCAAATAATGAACTCATGGGCGGACGCATTCCAACTAAAGCTAAACACAAAAAAAAACACAATGTCTCATTCTGTCCTCACAATATAACACAAACAAACCCAATACCATAAACACCCCAGACTACGCCCTACCGGTCTCAGATAGCCTGAAAATTCTGGGAGTCACAATTGACCGAAATCTCACATTCGAAGATCATGCGAAAAATACAGTAAAGAAAATGTTCCACTAGATGTGGAAACTTAAAAGAATCAAACCTTTCCTTGTCATCAAGCAGATGAAGCCATTACGTATGGGTTGTGTCCATCAACCAGCAGGGGGAGATAGAGAGCACTCAACTTTTCACAGTGCCTCATGTCCAGCCAGCTCCTCTGCCTCTTCAGTATTCTCTATCTCCCCAAGCAGGGTGGCTGCAGCTTCTTCGAGCTCCATCAAAAATCTGCCTGGGGGTGGCTCCTGGCTTGCCAGTTGTTAGCTGGGGTGTTAGAGGCTATAGCAGCTTCACTTTGAAGACACATAGGTTAGCCCTTTCCCTGCCTTACCCATGCCCCCGTGGATGTGGACATATTAGCTTGCTTTTCCCTGTCCTTTCCCATTCAGTGGATGCAGGCACATTGGTTCACCTTTCCCTGCCTTTCCCACTCATCTGAGCCTCCGGAGTTCTTATTACTTCTGCTTTCCTCACAGCGTTAAAAAAAAAAAAAATGGAACAGAGGTTTTCCTTTGATTCTTCTATGGGACCGGAGCTGTGATACTCGGTCCGGTGAGGTAAGAGTGTTTTCTAACTCCTCCGGGGTGGGCCCGCGATCGGGGCGTTTTTGGCGTGAAACCGCCATTTTGAATTTTCCCACTGTTTTTGGCGATGGCTGCAGAGAATGTAAAGCGCTGTTCCCGGTGTGGCAAGCGCAAATCAGCAGCGAGGCTCTGTAAATTGTGTTGTACAGGTGTAAGAGCCGGCCCGAGCATGGCGAGTGATGATTCTTCCCGCTCAGAGCTGGCAGCGGACACCATTTTGAATTCTCCGCATGGCGCGGCCTCCGTAGAGACGGAGAGCCCTGAGCCCGGGGGGGGGGGGGGGGGAACCTCGAATTGAGGTTATTCAGGGAGCGGCTAGCCCCGGACGGGATCTGGGTGCCCAGGGCGAGTTTTTCTCCCCTGATTTTGTGTTATTATTGCATAAAGCATACATGCTGAAAAGAGCTCTCCTCAAGAGTCGTCTGAGGCCCCTTCTATTGTCCCCCCCCCCCCCCGGTGGATTCTGGCCTGGGACTGCCCGCTGAGGCTATTTTCCCTGATAATTGGCATAAAGAAAAGCGTAGAAGGGCTAATTCCCCTTCAGATTGTGGTGCACCTCCTCCCCCTCCCCCCCCCCCCCCCCCCCCCCGTGGTCGGGCTGTGAGGATTCGGAGAGTTCTGGCAGGCCTTCGTGGTCTGATGAGCCAGAGTCAGGTGCAGAATTACCACAGGATCAGGATGATCCCTCCGCGGTGAGGATTTTCCACCGTGATGAGCTGCCAGCACTTATTTCAGATGCCCTACAGGTCCTTTCTATTGAAGAGCCTGACAGTGGCACGGCCTCCTCTGTGAATCCTAGGATGGCTAGTACCAAAAAGCCTGCTCGAGCCTTTCCTTTGCATGACTCCATCTAAGAGCATATTTCCGCTCAGTGGGCTGACCCCGAGGGACCTTTGAAAGTTTCCAGGGCTATGGGGCAATTATACCCTCTGCGTGAGGAGCATTTGGCTTGCTTTGCAATGCCTAAAGTAGATGCCCTAGTCACTGCGGTGACAAAGAGAACTACCCTCCCTGTGGAAGGAGGAGTTGCCCTGAAGGATATACAAGACCGTAGGCTGGAAGCAGCACTTAAACGGTCCTTTGAAATTGCAGGTCTTACTGTTCGGGCGTCTGCATGCAGCTGTTATGCTGCTAGAGCCTGCCTGGCGTGGTTGCAACAGACAGTGGAACAACCCGGAGATGGAGCGGAGCCCTTCTCGGATGTGGCTCCGCGGCTGGAGTCGGCCTTGTCCTTTTTGGCTGATGCCCTTTATGATATTGTCAGAGCTTCGGCTAAACAAATGGCAGCAGCAGTGGTGGCTCGCCATCTTATTTGGCTACAACATTGGGCAGCGGACATGGCCTCTAAGCAAAGGTTGGTGAAGTTGCCCTTTCAAGGCCTTCTCCTATTTGGTGAGGAGTTGGAAAAAAAATTGTTAAAGGCCTGGGAGATCCTAAACCCCAGCGCTTGCCCGAAGATAGGCTGAGGCCTTCCTCCAAGGGCCAGGCGGTCCACTCCTCTTATAGACCTCGCTTCCGTGAAGCTAGAAGGTACCGCCCGGGGCGTTCTGCTGGGTTCACTTCTCGTGCCCGTTTTTCAGCAGAGGAACTCCTTTCGCTCGGACAAGCGTTCCGCAGCCACCGGCTCTAGGCCTGGAGTTCAGGGGCGACCCTCCAATGATGGTGCGCCGGCCCCCTCCTCGCTTCCTGTCATCGGAGGATGTCTTTCCCTCTTTGCCAAGGAGTGGGCCAATATTTCCTCAGATCAGTGGGTTCTGGACTTGATCAGAGATGGCTACAGAATAGAATTCAACGCCCCAGTAAGAGACGTGTTTGTGGAGTCCCGATGCGGTTCTGCCGCCAAATGGACGGCAGTAGAGGAGACTTTGCAAGGTCTGATTCAGTTAGGGGCCGTGTCCCGGTACCTCTCGCCGAACATAGCTACGGCCGATACTCCATCTACTTTGTGGTGCCGCGAAAAGGTGGGTCTTTTTGCCCTATTCTGGACTTAAAAGAATTAAACAAGTCCCTGACAATGCGGCATTTCCACATGGAAACCCTGCGCTCCGTCATTGCTGTGGTACAGCCAGGAGAGTTTCTCACGTCTCTAGACCTGAAAGAAGCTTACTTGCACATACCAATTTGGCCCCCGCACCAGAAGTTTCTGAGGTTTGCGGTGTTGGGAAAACATTTCCAGTTCTGGGCCTTACCTTTTGGCCTCGCCACAGCTCCCCGAACCTTTTCAAAGGTAATGGTGGTAGTAGTTGCTTTGCTCAGGCGAGAAGGTATCAGGGTTCACCCGTACCTTGACGACTGGCTCATCAGAGCAGACTCTGTAACATAGAGCTATCAAGCTACAGCCAGAGTGGTCTCAGTACTTCAATCTCTAGGCTGGGTCGTCAATATGGCCAAAAGTCACCTGACCCCCTCGCAATCTCTAGAATATTTGGGGGCCAGGTTCAACACAGACTTGGGCTATGTATACCTACCCGAGCTAAGGCGGTGCAAGCTTCAGAATCAGGTCCGTCTGCTCCTGAGGATGCCCCGCCTGCGAGCTTGGGACATTGTCCAGCTGCTGGGATCGATGACAGCCACATTGGAAGTGGTGCCCTGGGCGAGAGCGCACCTGAGACCTCTACAGTATTCCCTACTTCAAAGATGGTCTCCAGTTTCTCAGGATTATCAATGCAGACTTTCTTGGCTCCCTGCGGCCCGACTCAGCATGGAGTGGGGGCTCTCAGACAGCATGCTGTGGTGAGGAATGCTGCTGGTGCTCCCCGATTGGTGTCTAGTAGTGACAGATGCCAGCCTGAAGGGCTGGGGCGCACATTGCAAGGGGAAGAATGCCCAGGGTCTATGGACACCCGAGGAGTCGGAGTGGTCCATCAACCGCCTGGAGTTGAAAGCGGTGTTTCAGGCGCTTCTGGCCTTTCAAGTGACCCTGGAAGGATTGGCTGTCAGAGTGATGTCGGACAACACGACAGCAGTGGCCTACATAAATCGACAAGGCGGCACTAAGTGCAGAGCACTGGCCGTGCGGGCCGAACAGATTTGCCACTGGGCCGAGCTGCTTCTCTCTGTCGGCAGCTCACATTGCAGGTCAGAGCAACATGCAAGCCGATTATCTAAGCAGGCATCAGATCGATGCAGCAGAATGGGAACTAGCAGACGAAGTATTCCTGCAGATATGTGCCAAATGGGGCAAGCCCGTGATGGATCTTATGGCGACAAGTTCAAATGCCAAAGTCCCATGCTTCTTCAGCAGACGGAGAGATCCTCGCTCGGCAGGGTTGGATGCTTTGACTCAGCCCTGGCATCCGGGCCTACTATATGTGTTCCCTCTGTGGCCCTTGATAGGGTGCGTGCTCCTGCGGATTCGGCTGCACCCAGGAGAAGTGGTCCTCATCGCCCCGGATTGGCCCAGGAGGCCTTGGTATGCGGACCTCCAACAGATGCTAGTGGCGGCTCCCCTTCCTTTACGTCTGGTACTGAACCTGTTGTCACAGGGTCCGGTAGCCACGGAGGACGCCTGCCGCTTTGATCTTATGGCATGGCGATTGAGAGGGCGCAATTGAGGGACAAAGGCTATTCAAACACAATCATTTCCACTCTCCTGCAGGCCCGCAAGCGTTCCATGTCCGTGGCTTATGCCAGGATTTGGCGCCAGTTTGAGTCTTGGTGTGCTTCAAAAGCAAAAACACCCATGCGGGCTCCTGTCTCGCCGATTCTGGACTTTTTGCAGGATGGTGTACAAATAGGCTTGGCCTATAATTCCCTGCGGGTGCAAGTGGCAGCGTTGGCTTCCCTCTGTGGTAAGGTTGAAGGCGTGTCTTTAGCTGCTCATCCAGATGTGGCACCGTTTCTTAGTGGGGTGCTTTGGCTCCGGCCTTCCGTGCGAGCACCCTGTCCAGCTTTGAACCTGAGGCTAGTTTTGAAGGCCCTGCAGGCTTCTCCTTTTGAGCCGCTTCGGCGAGCATCGAAGAAAGATTTGACACTAAAGGCCGTTTTTCTTGTGGCCATTACTTTGGCGAGACGGGTGTCAGAGCTCCAGGCACTGTCCTGTAGAGACCCATTTCTGCAATTCTCAGAGTCCGAGGTCACGGTTCGGACCGTGCCTTCTTCATGCCTAAGGTGGTTGCAGCGTTTCACCTAAACCAGCCTATTTTCTTGCCCTCCTTTGATAAGGAGGAGTTTCCAGAATCTTTTGGGCAGTTGCACCTGTTGGATGTGCGCAGGACTCTGCTGCAGTATCTGCAAGTTACTATCTCTTTCAGGATCTATGATCATCTGTTTGTTTTGCTATCAGGTCCTCGCAGAGTGTCTCCAGCGTCTAAAGCCACTCTTGCCCGCTGGCTCAAAGAAACTATCTTTTTAGCTTATCTGCTTGCCGGCCGGTCTCCGCCTGTAGCCTTTAAGGCGCATTCTACCAGAGCGATTTCTTCCTCTTGGGCTGAAACTGGAGCATTCTCTCGTCAAGAGATATGCAGTGCAGCAACATGGGCTTCTAAGCTCTCTTTTGCCCGACATTACAGGCTGGATGTGGCTGCTAGGAGGGATGCTCGTTTTGGGGCACAAGTGCTAGCGCGTGGTGTGACCTGTTCCCACCCTATATAGGGATTGCTTTGTTACATCCCATACGTAATGGCTTCATCTGCTTGATGATAAGGAAGGGAAAATTAGGTTCTTACCTTGGTAATTTTCTTTCCTTTAGTCATAGCAGATGAAGCCATGAGCCCTCCCTGTATGATTGTCTGTATGCTGTGAATCTGTTTCAGGTTCTGTTCTTGTTTCCTGAAGTTCCTTCCTTGGGAGAAAGTTAGAAAACAGTCTTCAGGATTCATGTTCACTTATAGAAGGATGAGTCCATTCCCTCCAGTTTATGTTTTGGAGGATGAGTTTATTCCCTCCAGGAGGTTGCATGTATCCCCCCAGTTATACAATAAGGAGGACGAGTTTATTCCCTCCAGGAGGATGTGTTTATTCCCTCCTTTTGAGTTCATGCCCTTGTTAAGGGGCCTTCGTTCGCTGTGAGGAAAGTTCATGTTATTCCCATTGTGGTTTGCCATACTGCTTTGGAAGCTTCAAATACTGAAGAGGCAGTGGAGCTGGCTGGCCATGAGGCACTGTGAAAAGTTGAGTGCTCTCTATCTCCCCCTGCTGGTTGATGGACACAACCCATACGTAATGGCTTCATCTGCTATGACTAAAGGAAAGAAAATTACCAAGGTAAGAACCTAATTTTCCCTTCTTCCCAAGGGAAGTATTCCGCAGCCTAGTGCAATCAATGGTACTCAGTCACCTAGACTACTGCAATGCCATTTATGCCGGATGCAAAGAACAAATCATCAAGACGCTTCAAACCGCTCAAAACACAGCAGCCAGACTCATATTTGGGAAAGCAAAATACGAAAGCGCCAAACCCCTAAGAGAAAAACTACACTGGCTCCCACTAAAAGAACGTATTGCATTCAAAGTTTGCACCCTGGTCCACAAAATCATTCACGGAGAAGCTCCGACATACATGTCAGACCTTATAGACTTGCCAATTAGGAATGCAAAAAATCATCACGCACATTCTCAATCTCCATTATCCTAACTGCAAAGGGCTAAAATATAAATCCACATACGTGAAAAGTTTCTCATACATCTGCACGCAGCTATGGAACACACTACCAAAGGCATACCATAAGCATTCATCTTAAATACTAAAAAACAATACTATACACGATCTATACAAAACCGAAGTCTTATCTCATGACTGATTAAACTATCTGAAATTAATGATCAAGCGATACCACTTTACACCAATGCTGAATAGTCTATAGTCGAAGACCTAATGTACGTTACAATCCAAGTTGTTTCTTAGAAACCTTCACGCAATAACATAAAGTATTCTTCTTTACCATATATGTATGCACATGATGTATATATACACCACGATCTGTTCCACTCATGTTATACTACATGCCTGATACCATGTATGTATGCACCTTAACGCAATACTATTTGTTATTCTGTTACCCGGAAATGGCATCCGCCATTACGGCAAATGTAAGCACATTGAGCCTGCAAATTGGTGGGAAAATGTGGGATACAAATGCTACAAATAATAAATAAATTGTTTTCCATCTACATTTGTGGCATTTTCGTCTTTTATTTGTTTTTTGTTTAGTCTCACTTCCTGCTGTGTTGGTAAAAAGTGATTTGCTAAGATTGCTGTTTTCATTGCTTTCTTTTCTACTGTCACATCTTTAGCTAGGGGTGACCACTGAAAATGACATGCATCCATATGCCACCCCCACCTTCATTTAAATGCCTAGAAACTTATGATCAGAAGTAAACACAGGTGCTAGAGGCTGTTAGTGCCATACTAGCACCTGCGTTTGCTACTGCCCCATGATCATAGCCCCTGAGCACATGAAACAACACACTCGAGGGCTCTGAACACAATTAGCATGCAAATGCATGAAAAACAGGGCTCTTAGCACAAATAGCATACAATGCATGCTAAATGTAGTCCTCCCCAATGATCAACGAGGAGCGCCCCAAACATTGGCACGCTGTCTGTGGCAAACCCTACACCAGTTCAGAGCTGGTGAGCCCTGTCCAGCATGCATGAGCTGGTGAGGCCTGTCCAGCATGCAGTTGCATGCTAGCAGTCTCCCCTTCCCCCAATGCAGCAGCCTGACCCCCCACACACAGTGGCACGGAGGCTGGAGGTGCTGGAGATCAATACAGTTTGTCTCCAGCCCCCCTAACCCCCCCAGCATCCCCTCACATGGAGCCCTGGTGGTCCAGTGGTCCACGAGTCAATCCCCCCCCTGGTGGTCTAGAGGGCCCTTCCACACCCCTAACTTCGTTGGAGGAGAGAGGTCGCCTCCCTCCTTTTCCATCGGTGCTGCCTCAAAAATTGTGGCGTCCAGCTCTGCCCATTACATTCTGGGATGCACTGGGTGGGGCTTCACACCATATAAGGGATCCATGTGAGGAGATGCTAGGGGAGTTGGGGGGGGTGGATACCCACTGATCTCCAGCCCCATGAACTTGTATCAGGGGGACTGGAGGTCTGCCGGACTTCCAGCCCATGTCGCTTGACTTGGGGTGGGGTTACTAAGAGTCTGGTGGTCCCATGGACCTCCAGCCCCTGTGTTTGACAGGTCTGGGCTTTTGACAGGGAGGGGGGCAGGGTTAGAAGACAGAGAATTACACCACAATACAGATTCACAGGACAAATTAATTAAGCAATAAGCAATAAATTCTAGAGATTATATCAGATAGCTAAACCTGTAGCCAGAAGTTGAGAAATTAGAATAAAATAATCAGAAATCATTTAGCAGTATTTTGGTTCAGGTTCAGCACATGGAATGCTACAAACAAAGTGGTCTGTGTTTCCCTATTTAGGGCCCAACCTCCCTCCTGCTGTGCAATGATTATCTTACAGTGAGGGGTAGATGCACTAAAAAAAACCGAGCCATTAACGTGGGTTTTAAACTGGTTCAAGCCAGTTCAACGAGCAAGTAGTAAACCGTGCCATGCACAAAAGGGCATTTTCCCGTCACGGTAGCAGCTAACGAAAAAGGAATGCAAATGATCCAAAGGGTATTATAATGAGCTGCACTACCATTTCAGGCTATTATAATGAGATGCACTAAGGTATTACGATCCCCTTACCGTGGAAAACCTAACGGGAGGTCTGTACCTCTCGTTAGGCTGGGGCTGCTGTGAATGGGACCCATGGAGACCAGTGGAAAAGCGCCTAACACCCATCAAAAAAAAAGAACAAGCTGCGTGTCCCAAGTGCTCGTGAGAGACTTAAAAACATTTTTTTAAAGTTATGGCACCTTTGCTATGCCTGTGGCCGTCCCTGCGCCTTCCTGTACCGCCCGGGAAAAGGAAGATGCCGCTCACCCCCTCCACGGCATGCGGCAGGAAGGCTCCGGGGGTTCCTCCCTTCCGTGATCTCGGTTCAGCTGCCACCCCTGAGAGCCCACCTCAGGCAAGAAAAGTGCAGGAGAGCGCACTTGAGGACATCCATCATCCACGTCTTCTACTCCCGTCCATCTTTCGCTAAGGAATCGGTAAGCAACGGGCATTAACGATTGTTTTAGTGCATCTTCCTCTGAGTCAGCCAAGTGCTGTATCAAAAAATGTTCTCTAGGTGTGGCCAGCAATGATACAGTTTGATAAAAGAAATTCAGTTTGATCCAACAATCAAATTCAGCTAGAATATAACTTTTCTTTTGTAAATCTAAATATTCTCAATAATTATAGCAGTTTCATCAATATAAAATGCAACTGTAAAACCAGTTGGGAGACTAAAGCTGCTTTTTTTTTTTTAACCTAGGACTGGCAGAAACTGTCCACAAAGTTAGAATGCTATAGCAAGAGTTAGCAGGGTGTAGAACAAGAAGCAGTTAGAAAAAGCTATCCTCTCTACTATCAGAGCTAGGCAGGAAGAAAAAGAGAGTAATTTATCTTTAAAATGTTTATCTTTCTGCCCTCCCAGGTATAAGGTACTAGTTACCTGTAACCGGGAAGGTCCAGGACTCCAGGGATTATGGTCCTAACGCCAACAGGTGGAGAGACAGAAAGACACAGAAGGCCTTAGTAATATGAGAATAATCAGTAATTGTTTTATTACACTTACCAATCAGGAATACAATTAGAATAAGTAATATAATTAATTAATTCTCATATGAGACAGCAACCGGGACACAAACCTGACCTCTGACCTTAACTCTCTGATTGCCTCTGTCCATGATTCTCCTTTTATACCTTTTTCTCCCATTGACTAGTATTGAAAGTACAAAGTCAGCATATTCTAACATCTTCTAGTAAATTCTAGCAAAGCTCTTCATAACATATTTGCTTATTATAAGTAAGGTCAGTAAGGTTATCCTACTTTGCAAAAAACATCTTCCCAGTAACCAAGTTGTGTCTGCTTTCATGGTCAGCAGCAAATTTCCCCTTACATTGCTATAATCATGCACAGTATTCTCTTGCCACACATATCTTTGTTATGACTCCATATCTGCCTGTCTCCTCAACAGAAAGTGCAAGCTGACATGAGATTCATATTCTGTGTAATTTCTTATGATTTAGCTTCTCAGTGATTCTTAACCTGTTCATAGCCTGTTCACAGAGGCATAGCTGTGCTCATAATTCTCAGTTACTGTTGCAAAGTTATTTTGGTTCATGACCTGCATGTCCCATATAAACAGGTCCTCCCTTGAAGGTCTTCATAAGCAAGACCTTCAACAAAGTTGGGAGTTACCAGTGTTTTTTATATGACACCTAGCCCAACTCCTAGGTAAATATTCACACCTCAAGATCTGTGTGTTCTCAGCAAGCAGATGATTAGTGCTCCAATTTTTTTTTGTTACATTTGTACCCCGCGCTTTCCCACTCATGGCAGGCTCAATGCGGCTTACATGGGGCAATGGAGGGTTAAGTGACTTGCCCAGAGTCACAGGGAGCTGTCTTAGGTTACAGGCCTGAGAATCCCGTAGTAGGGGAAAGACTCGGTCCTGACTTACCCTGTTATGGCTAGGCAATTGCATGAGCACTAGGAGGGGGATAGTAAATAGGAGAGACACTAGTGTACTATATTTGTGAGGTACGGTGGCTAGGATGTGTAACAGATAAAGGATAATGTGTAGCAAGACAATAAGGTGTAGGTGGAACCCTTTAAAACACCCACCATGGTCTTATTAAGTTACCCATTAATATTTGGATGTATTATACAGTACTTTCATTAAGAGTATCATCTATAAGGTTTATGTGCAAGATCAGCATACAGTTCAGCATATTCAGGTCTAACAGCACAAATCATTTTTTACAAGCATGGTACTGGAAGATTGGAGGATAGCCAATGTCACGCTGATTTTAAAAAAAGATTCCAGTTGTGATCCAGGAAATTATAGATCGGTGAGCCTGGCGTCAGTGCTGGGCAAAATGGTAGAGACTATTATAAAGAACAAATTACAGAGTATATTCAAAAGCATGAGACAAGCCAACATGGATTTAGTGAAGGGAAATCTTGCCTATTACATTTCTTTGAAGGTGTGAACAAACATGTGGATAAAGGTGAACTGGTCAATATTGTGTATCTGGATTTTCAAAATGCATTTGACAAAGTACCTCATGAAAGACTCCAGAGGAAATTGGAGAGTCATGGGATAGGAGGTAGTGTACTATTGTGGATTAAAAACTATTAAAAGATAGAAAACAGAGTGGGGTTAAATGGTCAGTATTCTAAATGGAGAAGGATAGATAGTGGGGTTCCCCAGGTGTCAGTGCTGGGAACGCTGCTTTTTAACATATTTATAAAAGATCTAGAGATGGGAGTAACTAGTGAGGTAATTAGATTTGCTGACGACACAAAGTTATTCAAAGTTGTTAAATCACAAGAGGATTGTGAAAAATTACAAGAGGACTTTACGAGACTGGGAGACTGGGCATCCAAATGGCGGACGATGTTTAATGTGAGCAAGTGCAAAGTGATGTATGTGGGAAAGATGAACCCAAACTATAGCTGCATAATGCAAGGATCCACATTAGCTGTCACCGACCAGGAAAGGGATCCAGGTGTCATCGTTGATGATATGTTGAAACTCTCTGCTCAGTGTGCGGCGGCAGCTAAGAAAGCAAATAGAATGTTAGGTATTATTAGGAAAGGAATGGAAAACAAAATGAGGATGTTATAATGCCTTTATGTTGCTCCATGCTGTGACTGCACCTCAAATATTGTGTTCAATTCTGGCAACCACATCTCAAAAAAGATATAGTGGAATTAGAACAGCTACAGAGAAGAGCAACAAAAATAATAAGAGGATGGGACGACTTCCCTATGAGGAAAGGCTAAAGCGGCTAGGCTCTTGAGCTTGGAGAAGAGACAGCTGAGGTTTATAAAATAATGAGTGGAATGGAACGGGTAGATACGAATCACTTGTTTATTCTTTCCAAAAACTAGAACTAGGGGACATGCAATGAATCTACAAAGTACACTGAAACCTCGGTTTTCGTTGATAATTCGTCCGAAAACTATCGACAAAAACTGAAACCAACGAAAACCGAGGCAACAAGCATTTTTCTTTTAAATGAATAAAAAAGACTAGTGTATAGAATAAATGAACCTTTAACATGGCATTTACCTTTCTGAAGTCTCTTCTTGGTGTATGGAATGGAGAGAGAGGAGCAGAGATTATTGTTTGGAAGGGGGATCCCCCTCCATAAGGACACTATCTGGGGGGGTCACTTCCCTTCTTGTTCTTTTGCCACTAGGACCAGCTTCTGGGGGGGGGGGGGGGTCACTTCCCTTCTTGTTCTTTTGCCACTAGGACCAGAAACGTGTCCAAAGAGGTTTGTTTCTGTCGCCTCTTTAAGATTTGCCTAAAATGGGGCAACACATTATCATTGAACAAGTTGCAGACACGGCTTGCAACAGCTTTGTCTGGGTGATTTTCTCCACAAACACCTGTACTTTACTCCACATGGAGAGGATGTCCTTAATCTCTGAAGAAGGCACATTCTCTACTGTTTCTTCCTCATTATCCGAAGCAACTTCTTCATCTGCCATCTGTTGCACTTCTAGTTGAAGGTCTTGCAGCTCTTCAGTGGTGAGTTCTTCACTGTGGTCATCCACCAACTCTTCCACATCCTCACTACTCACCTCCAAGCCCATGGAATTACCTAAATGAACAATTGACTGCACAACATGTGTAGGGTCATCAGGTGAAGGATCTAACCCTTCTAAATCTCTCTCATGCACACATCCTGGCCATAATTTCTTCCATCCACAGTTTATCGTCCTGGATGTCACTCCCTGCCAAGCCTTATCTATGAGGCTGATGCAGTTAAGAATGTTGAAATGTTTTTTCCAGAACTCTCTTAAGGACAATTCTGTATCTGATGTCACCTCAAAGCACCTTTGAAACAATGCTTTGTGTACAGTTTCTTGAAATTGGAAATGACATTCTGGTCCATGGGCTGGATGAGTAGTGTGGTATTAAGGGGCAAGAACTTCACAGTGATAAAACTGAACTGCTCCAACAGTGCATCTTCCAAACCTGGAGGATGTGCAGGAGCATTGTCCATTAACAGGAGGCACTTAAGGGGCAAATGATTTTCCTGGAGGTATTTTTTCACACTCGGGCCAAACACTTCATTCATCCACTCAATGAAAATTGCCCTTATGACCCATGCTTTCTTGTTTGCTCTCCACATCACACACAGTTTACTTTTGATCACATTGTTTCTGCTAAATACTCTAGGAGTTTCTGAATGGTACACCAGTAAGGGCTTCACTTTACAATCACCACTAGCATTACCACACAACAGAAGAGTAAGTCTATCTTTCATAGGCTTATGTCCTGGCAGTGCCGTTTCCTCCTGTGTAATGAACGTTCTCTTTGGCATTTTCTTCCAAAACAGGCCAGTTTCATCACAGTTGAAGATTTGTTGGGGGATGAATCCTTCAGCCTCTATGTAATCTTTGAATTCAGACACAAATTTTTCAGCACCAGACTTGTCCAAACTCGCAGCTTCTCCGTGCCTAGTAACACTGTGTATGCCAGTGCGCCTCTTGAATTATTCGAACCAGCCTCTGCTGGTCTTAAAATCACTTAGTGAAGTAGCACTCGTCCCGGGCATTTTCTTTATGAGATCGGCATACAGCAGTCTGGCCTTTTCACATATGATGGCCTCAGAAACAGAATCACCATCTAACTGTTTTTGATTGATCCAAATTAATAATAACTGTTCCACATCTTCAATTGTTTGTGATCTCTGTTTTGTTATCGCATTCACACCTTTTGCTACTTTTGCCTCCTTTATTGCTTCCTTTTTTGCAACGATTGAACTTGTCATGGATGGTGACTTCCCGTACATACGGGCAATTTCAGCAATCTTAATGCCACTCTCGTATTTTTCAATGATTTCCTTCTTCAACTCAATCGTGTTCCTGTCCTTCTTCTTTGAAGGACTGCTGCCCATAGAAACTTTTTTGGGTCCCATGATGAGAGCAGGGACTTTGATACAGGCACTCAACCAGCTGTAGTAGTAGTGTGGCAAAATGACGAAATTTGGGTCCTAATACCTGCAGGGACTTTGATACAGGCACTCAACCAGCAGCAGCAGTAGTGTGGCAAAACGACGAAATTTGGGTCCGAAAACAGCAGCAGTGTGATCCCACAACCGGAAACAACGCCCCAGAAGGACGCCTCAGAAGAACGGCACGTGAGAACGCAAGATTAGCTGCGTGGGCACGGTGACAAAAACCGAGATGAAATTTTCGCGAAAAAACCAACGATAACCAAAACCGACAAAATCCGAATCCGAAGTCAACGAAAACCGAGGTTTCACTGTAGTAAATTTAAAATGAATTAGAGAAAATATTTCTTCACTCAACGTTTAATTAAACTCTGGAATTCATTGCCAGAGAATGCAGTAAAGCATTTAGCTTAGCAGGGTTTAAAAAAGTTTTGGCTAGCTTCCTAAAAGAAAAGTACATAAGCCATTATTAAAATGGGAAAAATCCACTGCTTATTTCTAGGATACACTCACAAAATTAGTAGAGAACTACCGGGAGTAGCAGTGTATCGGAGGTTTAAGGGCAAAGTCCATTTCAACGTTGCAGCTACTTTTTGCGTTACTGCTGCAGTTTTATAATCATAGACTTGAACCCACCATCCTTCTGCTGGTCTTCACTAGTAGCTACCCACTTTTCTCAATTTATATTTTTTTTCTTTTTAACTTTTTACTTTTTCTTTTATGCTAGCTACTAGCGCATTAATTGTTTAAACAGTCACTTATCTATCAAGAAGAAGTTGGCGAGTAGACATCTTGTAGTCCGAGATAGCACATTGCAGTTCCCCTTGAGAAAGCCAGGAGGGCGAAACAGGCTCCTGTTGGGTGTGCTTGTCTGACGGCATTCAGATGCAAGATAAGTGACTGTTTAAACAATTAATGCGCTAGTAGCTAGCATAAAAGAAAAAGTAAAAAGTTAAACAGAAAAATATATAATTGGGTAGCTACTAGTGAAGACCAGCGGAAGGATGGTGGGTTCAAGTCTATGATTATAAAACTGCAGCAGTAACGCAAAAAGTAGCTGCAACGTTGAAATGAGATTTTGCCCTTAAACCTCCGATACACTGGTACTCCCGGTAGTTCTCTACTAATTTGTGAGTGTTGACATTAGTACAAGTAGAGTGTAGCTGCATTTGTTGGTAGTATTCTAGGATAAGCAGCATAAAATATGTTGTACTGTGTTGGGATCTTGCCAGATATTTGTGACCTGGATTGGCCACTGTTGGAAACAGGATGCTGGGCTTAATGGACCTTCGGTCTGTCTCAGTATGGCAATATGAATATGCACTTGAACTAAAAAGCAAAGTCCCTTGGATTTCCAGCGAGCAAAGGTAGCACTTCTCAGCCATGGGAGATAGTTTGCATTACCCTGGATAGACAAGTAGGTGCTGACAGTATAACCATCATCATATAGCCTTTCCAGTTGTTTCTCCAAAATGCCAGGAATGGACGCCCACATGAATGAATATGCAGGGGACACAGCAAACCAAGCTTCAAATCAGAAATAGCTGGTCCCCCCAAACCAATCATTAATGTGGCACATCCCACAAGCAATTGACAAATAGCAAATATTAAGCAATTCAAGCCCTCCCTGTTGCAAACGTGCCCATTTCCCCAACCAGAGGTATTGCTGTAAATGCCTATGCAAAGATTGTTCATCCCATCTGGACAAATAAAGAGGCAACATTTGAAAGATATATAAAATATGAGGTGCCAGTATCGTATTGAACAAATGTATCCATCCCAATAAAGTCAATGGATAAGCCCACCATACAGACAATCTTGAATACACATCTTGAAATAAAGGCATAGCATTCACCTCATACAATGTAGTGTGATCAGCCGGGTGCCATACACCCAGATACTTCAATTTCTCAGTCACCCATGCAAAGGAAAAGTCTCCTCTCCACTCACTCCTCCTCACTTCCAGCAGCACAGGAGCTGTTGATTTAGAAAAATTCAATGCAAACACTGAAAGGCACCCATACTGATCGATCAGATCTAATAACACAGGCAAAGAGGCCTGAGGAGCAGTTAAAAGCACCAGCAGTACAGCTGAGCACGCGGGTGAAAATTGCAGCTCTTGGTGACTTTAATGGCATCCAAACAGCAACGCAAAGACGGAGCACGAGGGCGCACTGGGGATGGCAAAATGGCGGACCCAGGCCCCTCGGGGGAATCAGTGAGCTCTGCCTGGGCGGCAGAAATCGCAGCAGAGGTTTCACAGCTCCTAGAGTCTTCTGTGGATCTGAAATTACAGAAAATTTCGGAGAAACTCGACAATGTAGATGGCAAACTGGAGGGCTTGCGAACAGATCTTACGCAATTCCAGCAAAGGCTCTCAGATTTAGAGGACCGGAGTCTGCAGCAGGAAGGGCAAAATAAAGAATGGCAAAAGAAATTCACCCAGCTTGAGTCCAAACTAGAAGATTTGGAGAACAGGGCAAGGAGGAACAACTTGAGATTCGTGGGGCTTCCTGAGAATATCAGGGAAGGGGAGTTGAGAGAATTTCTTGAATCATGGCTGCCCACGGTGCTACATTTGAAGAGTCTGGAAAAAATATTAAAAATCGAACGTGCGCATCGTTTGGGGCAGCAGCGACAAGACTCACAGCGACCAAGGGTGGTAATATGCAGAGTGCTGAACTATGCCCACAAGTTAGAAATTCTGAGAGCATGGCGCTCGTCCGATAAGGTTTGCTATGAATCGAAGGCTATCCTGTGCTTCCAAGACTTTTCAACGGCCGTAGCTGCGCAGCGCAAGCAATTTGTGGAAGCCTGCTCGGAGTTATTCAAAAAATGAGTGAGATTTGCTCTACTATACCCGGCCAGACTGCGGATCCATCATGGCGGGAAAGTTTTTGTGTTCACATCCCCAACAGAAGCAATACAGATGGCCAAGAGGCTCGAGGGAGGTGAAGAGCAGAGAGCAGAGGACCGGTCAACTTCCAGCTAACGGTGAGCACATGGAATATGAAGCAGAAAGCAGTTTAGCAAAAGAGAAAGAGAAGGAGACCTGGACTGTCTGGAGATGGCGGGAACGCTAAAGACATCCTGAAAGGCTGTGTCCGAAGAGTCTAGAGCCCAGTCGAAATGTTGGTGTAAGTCCTATTAAAGCAGGACAGCT
>NW_021962899.1:0-36969 GCF_901765095.1 Microcaecilia unicolor | reverse complement strand
AAGAATTTAAAGTGCGGCAAGTCAGCCTTAAGTAGGGGTGTTCATAGCGTTTTCCTATTCTGGTCATGTGTTAATGTTGCTGGTATCTCACAGGACCAGTGTGCTGTTATTACAAAGGCACTTACGAGGTGGTAAGTGCCTGCACATTAACAGCGCATTAGTCTGTTAGTGCATGGTAGGTCTAACGCATTATGGGCTCACTAACACCCCCTAACAAAATATGACATTTAACACACGAGTTGCTGTGCACTAATGGCGTTTTAAACTCAAAAGCAGTTAACGCATCTTTGCGCTAGCTGTTACTGCGTGCTCTACCATGCTTCAACAGCCTAATGTAGTTTTGTAAAAGGACCCCTTACTGACTTTCATCCCACCAATTCAGCTGCAGTTCTAGAATAGGGACCTGATAGGAGCCTATTCTGTAAAGGATTCCCACTGCAGGTACGGGCAGCTCCTTGTGACTCTGGGCAAGTCACTTAACCCTCCATTGCCCCAGGTACAAATAAGTACCTGTATATAATATGTAAGCCGCATTGAACCTGCTATGAGTGGGAAAGTGCGGGGTACAAATGTAATAACAACAACAAAAAATTAAACTTTGGAATTTGTTGCTAGAGAGTGTGGTAAAAGCAGTTGGCTTGGCGGGATTTTAAAAGGGTTTGGATGGCTTCCTAAGGGAAAAGTCCATAGACCATTATTAAAATGGGGGAAAATCCACTGCAGCATAAAATGTATTGTACTGTTTTGGGATCTTGTCAGGTACATGTGGCCTGGATTGGCCACTATTTGGAAACAGGATGCTGGGCTTGATGGACCTTCGGTCTGTCCCAGTATTTCAATACTTATGTACGTACGTGGGAATGTAGGTGTCTAGCAGGCCGCAGTGTTCCTTTACAGAATAGGCTCCTACCAGGTCCCTGTTCTAGAACTGTTCCATCACTGCTACTACTACTACTACTACTACTATTACTTGTAGAGAACACATATAAACCCTCTCAAAATACAAGCTAAAAGTAAAACTGAAACCCACAGAAGCCAGACTCTGCATGCAGTACAGCATCAGAGAAATAGAAAGAGATGCATTTCCTCCTGCACTTTGCAAAATACAAACCCCAGCAGATGTCAGTTCCCCCAAATTCCATATTCTGTTCACTAAATGGAAATCAAAATGAGTTTTTTCTACTTTTGTTGTCTTGTGGTTTTATTATTATAATTATACTAGTCTCAGTCTCTGGTACTTTGTTCCTCTATCCTCATAGCTCGCTGTCCAGAGCTTGCTGTCCATTTGCCATTTCTTTTTCTCTCTATTCTGTCTTCTTCATTTCCTTCCCTATATTCATCTCCAACATTTATTTTTCACACTCAGCTTCCGGTTCCATCATATAATGTTGCAGCCCTCTAGGCACCACATTATATAATGAACATAAGAACATAAGCACTGCTGTACTGGGACAGACCGAAGGTCCATCAAGCTCAGTATCCTGTTTCCAACAGTGGCTAATCCAGGTCACAAAAACGTAAAACAGATTTTATTCTTCTTATCCAAGAAATAAGCAATGGATTTTCACAAGTTCATCTTAATAATGGCTTATGGACTTTTCTTTTAGGAAATTATCCAAACCTTTTTTAAACCCCACTAAACTAACTGCTTTTACTACATTCTCTGGCAACGAATTCAAGAGTTTAATTACACGTTGAGTGAAGACATATTTTCTCTGGTTTGTTTTAAATTTACTACTTAGTAGCTTCATTGTGTGCCCCCTAGTCCTAGTATTTTTGCAAAGAGTAAACAAGTGATTCATGTCTACCTGTTTCACTCCACTCAGTATTTTATAGACCTCTATCATATCTCACCCTCAGCTGTCTCATCTCCAAGCTGAAGAGCCCTAGCTGCTTTAACCTTTCCTTAGAGGGAAGTCGTCCCATCCCCTTTATCATCCGTGTAGCCCTTCCCTTTTCTAATTCTGCAAAATCTTTTTTGAGATGTGGTGACCAGAAATGCACACAGTATTCAAGGTGCGGAGGCACTATGGAGCGATACAAAGGCAATGTACAGAGTTCCATAGACCACCTGTGGTAAATAAATAAGTAAAAATTTAGCTAAAAATGATGGAAACAAAATATTAGATTGACTGTTTGAAAATATTTGCAAAACACAGTGTTTAAAATCGACAAAACTCTGCTTAATGCTGTGTTTACTTCCCATGGACTCAGGGGTCACATAAAATTCAATGGTGGGCTGCATTTGGCATGCAGGCCACAGATTGTCCACTCCTGCATTCGATTTTATGTCCACTCCGTACATAGGAGTGAAAACGTAATAGCTACATCAAAACATAGATAAACTTCTCAGTCAGCTATACTAAGGACCATAAGAGAAAAATTAAGATGGAGCCCTATAACACCAAATTTCACAAAACGTGAGGGCTGGGGGCAGGTTTAGCACTCTGGCCAGGGAGTGGTGGGGGGGGGGGTGATTTTTGGAAATTGGTGGGTATCTGGGATAGAGTGTGTGTGAGCAATATCGAGGGAAGGAATGTGTGTGGGTCTGGAAGTTTTGTATATATTTTATTTATTTTGTTTTTGTTACATTTGTACCCCGCACTTTCCCACTCATGGCAGGCTCAGTGCGGCTTACATGGGGCAATGGAGGGTTAAGTGACTTGCCCAGAGTTACAAGGAGCTGCCTGTGCCTGAAGTGGGAATTGAACTCAGTTCCTCAGGACCAAAGTCCACCACCCTAACCACTAGGCCACTCCTCCACTGTTGCTACTATTTGAGATTCTACATGGAATGTTGCTATTCCACTAGCAACATTCCATATAGAAGTCGGCCCTTGCAGATCACCAATGTGGCCACGCAGGCTTCTGCTTCTGTGAGTCTGACGTCCTGCCCGTACGTGCAGGACGTCAGACTCACAGAAACAGAAGCCTGCGCAGCCTTCTACATGGAATGTTGCTAGTGGAATAGCAACATTCCATGTAGAATCTCCAATAGTAGCAACATTCCATGTAGAATCTCAAAGAGTAGCAACATTCCAGGTAGAATCTCCAATAGTAGCAACATTCCATGTAGAATCTCCAATAGTATCTATTTTATTTTTGTTACATTTGTACCCTGCGCTTTCCCACTCATGGCAGGCTCAATGCGGCTTACATGGGGAAATGGAGGGTTAAGTGACTTGCCCAGAGTCACAAGGAGCTGCCTGTGCCTGAAGTGGGAATTTAACTCAGTTCCTCAGTTCCCCAGGACCAAAGTCCACCACCCTAACCACTAGGCCACTCCTCCACTGGATGGTACTTGTGTGGGTGTGTAGGGGGATATCTAGGACAGTAGGAGTACAGAGGGATATATGCTGTGGGTGAGATGTCTCAGGTGTGGGAGTAGGGATCTGTGTATGCCAGGGGTACAGTGGGAGTGTGTGTATGTGATGTGTGTCATGTGGGGTGTCTAGGACTGTGGAATAGTCATGGATGGGTGTAAGAGACCATGGAGAAGGGTGTTGGATGCACAGTGAGGGAGTGGGGGGGGGGGGGCTAGTCTAAGAAGGGTTATTCTGGCAGTTATGATACAGTGTGTGTGGGGTCATCTGGATTGCGTCTGCACAGAATATGTGTGTGTGGGGAATACAATAGGGGGTAGATGCCTGAGGTCTGCAGGAGAGAGTACGGGTGTACAATAGAAAGGAACTGTGGGTCTATAGAGAAGCATGGGGCAGCGCAATGGAGGGAGATGTCCATGGTGGGCCTGTAGTGGAGGAGAGATATTCCCGATGTGCAGGGAGGAGCTGAAGAGTGCTGTGGAGGGTAAAAGAAAGACATCTTGCTTCTTCCCTTTTCCTATGTGGCATATAAAATATTTTTAAAGTCTGGAACAAGGCATACTGTTCCTACCTCTAGCTGTGCTGCTGTACTGCTTCTCAATCAGGCCCGATGCTCAAAAGTCACCGTTAAATACAGAGGGCATCTATATCCACAGTTGGAATTACTGATTTTGAAACAACAATTGATGCTCAAAGGAAATCACATGCAAATGAGATGTGTGGAAATTCTGTAAGCGGCTTGGTAGGGGAAGAGCCTAGCACATGCGCAGAACAGTTATGTGGTAAGTGTCGATGTTCTACACATTTCCAGAAAAAAGGGCAACAACCATGTCATAAGCATGCGTCCAGTGACATCATGTGGAGGGGCATAATCGAACGCGAACGCTCATCTCCATGGGCGTCTATGTCCAAGAACGGGTACGTGAAGGGGTGGGACAGACCGTATTTTCGAAAAAAAAAATGGGCGTCCATCTTCCGTTTCGAAAATACGGTTTGTACGGACCAAAATGCCATGAATTTAGTTGTTTCCGAGCTGGGCGTTTGTTTTTTTTTAGCGATAATGGAAACTAAAAACGCCCAGCTAAAAAACGTCCCAATCCAAGCCATTTGGTCGTGGGAGGGGCCAGGATTCGTAGTACACTCGCCCCCCTGACATGCCAGGACACCAACTGGACACCCTAGAGGTCAGTGCGGTGGACTTCAGACAATGCTCCCACATGCATAGGACCCTTACCACGGGTGCTGAACCCCCAAACCCCCTCCCCCACAACCCACTACCCACAAATGTACAATACTACCATAGCTCTTAGGGGTGAAGGGGGCACCTACATGTGGGTACAGTGGGTTTTGGAGGCCTCCCATTTACCAGCACAAGTGTTACAGGTAGGGGGGATGGGCCTGGGTCTGCCTGCCTGAAGTGCACTGCGGTACCCACTAAAAGTGCTCTAGGGACCTGCATACACGCAGGCCTCTAGGACTTGTTGCTGCTGTATAATCTTGGCACACCAGTTGACACCTGAAGACTAATGTCTCCGAAAACGTCCTTTATTGGAATAAGCACGTTTACTCACAGTTAACTGCAGATCAGAGGTTGTGCCCCACTGGCAAACAGTCTCACTGGTACTGAGATTAGCAGTAGGTCCCAGCTGGCAGAATGGTGTACAATGCCCTCTTTCAGCAACATTCAAGGTAAGAACTAAGTTCTGTAACGTGGCTAACACATGAAAGGGATCTAAAACTGTCTTACAAAAATGGCCACTACCTCATGGACTACCGGAAACAAAACAGGGCACACTCTGACCCAGTAAGCAGAGGGAAAAGCACCATGGGAGTAGAGCCTACCAACTACCAACATCGTGAGCATGTAACATAAGGTAGTGGAATCACGGAGCCCAATACCCTACACCCACCACAATGCATTGCTGATGTGACTCTGCAGTGCCCTTAACAGAAAAGGTGTCACACTCACCCGAGACCCAAATCAGAACCAGGGAACGGCTGTCATGGAGGTGGGTACGGCATTTGAGGCTGGCATACAGGCTGGGAAAAAAAGTTTTTAAAGTGTGTTTTTTTTGGTGGGAGGGGGTTAGTGACCACTGGGGGAGTCAGGGGAGGTGATCACCGATTCCCTCCGGTGGTCAACTGATCAGTTGGGGCACTTTTTTGGGACTTGGACCTGAAAAAAAAGGGTCCAAATAAAGCGGACCAAATTCTCGTCAAAAACGCCCTTCTTGTTTCGATTATCAGCTAAAGACGCCCATCTCTCCTCGGCCGATAACCAAGCCTCAGTCCCGCCTTCACCATGCCTCCGACATGCCCCCGTCAACTTTGTTTGTTCCTGCGACGGAGTGCAGTTGAAGTCGACCAAAATCGGCTTTCGATTATACCGATTTGGTAGCCCACGGGAGAAAAACGCCTATCTCCCGATTTCGGTCGAAATATGGGCGCCTTTCTCTTTCGAGAATAAACTGGATAGGGTTTCCTTTTTTCCAAAGTAACTTTTAACACTACTGTAACATGCGAGACACTTACTCAAATGATAGTTTAGTTTATTGATCATTTGCTTAACCGCCTTTCCAATAAAATCAAAATGGTATATAATCTAAAAGGAAAGGAACTACCAAATCCAAACAGAAAAGGACAGGGTGAAAAGAAAAAGAGAAAAAACATATACACATGAAGAAAACGCAAGAGCAACAAAATACATCTCAAGTAGGAGTAAATTACACTTTTGAAATTACTGATGTCCTAGGTCTGTAAAATTAGGGAACACCAGGTTAAATAAGTAAGTTTTTAAAGCTGATTTAAATTTAGGGAGTGAGCATTCAAAATGTAAGGCAGTTTCATAGGAAAGGAGCAGTACAGAAAAAAGCAGAGCGGTGAGTAGTCTAAAGACGGGAACAGTGAACAGAAGGTAGGGTACGATGATTCTCATAGACTGAACAATATGCACGGACAGGTCAATAAGGGAAGATCAGAGAAGAAAGGTAGGCTTGAATGGAAGTATGGAGTATTTTGTGAGCAAGAAGCAGAGTGTCAAGCTGTAGCCGATTCGGAATGGGGAGCCAGTGGTGTTGGACTAGAAGGCGAATAACATGGTCAAATCGAGAAGCATGTGTAAGGAGGCAGATAGCAGTATGTTGAATCAATTGTAGCCTTTGCAAGGAAATCTGTTGGAGACCAAAGAAGCTAAAATTACAGTAGTCTAACTTGAACAAAGCTAGAGCATGAGGCTTTAGAATCTAAATAAGGTCTCAATGGAGTGGAGGAGTGGCCTAGTGGTTAGGGTGGCGGACTCTGGTCCTGAGGAACTGAGTTCGATTCCCACTTCAGGCACAGCTCCTTGTGACTCTGGGCAAGTCACTTAACCCTCCATTGCCCCAGGTACAAATATAAGTACCTGTATATGTAGAAAGCCGCATTGAGCCTGCCATGAGTGGGAAAGCGCAGGGTACAAATGTAACTAAAATAAATAAATAAATGAACGAATATAACATAAGGAATAAAAGCATGATCTAACCACAGAAGATTTATGAGGATGTAAGGATAACTGGCTATCCAGGGTAACACCAAGATATTTCATTGTATTCACCTGGGTCAAAAGGGTGGAGTAGAGGCAGGGGACAATTGTTGGTACAGAAGGTTGACCTGTTGTCCATAGAGCAACAGATGTTGTGGCAGATGTTGTGGGATTAAGTAGCAGACGGTGGTCTGGAAGCCAATAGTCAACTGCATCAAGAGTTTGCTGGAGCAAGGAAAGGTCGAGCTGAAGACGGCCTTGAGTAGAAACTAGGAGTATATCATATATCATCAGCATAAGTGCAAGAAACTGAATTAGAGTGGCCAGTGGCTTATAAAGAAATTAAATAGAAGGGGGGAGAGGATAGCTCCCTGAGGGACACCACAGGAAAGAGTGTAGGGAGAGGAGTGTGCGTTAGGTCTTTGTGTGCATTTGGCAGGAAGAACCTGACATATGTGGCCAGACAAGAAGGAGGTGTAAGCCACTGGAGAACAATACTAGCTAAGCCAATTTCTGCTAATTGTGAAAGAAGAAGGATATGACTGACTTAAGGCCTTAAGGTGTAGGGAAACCAGCAAAACTACTTTACCTCGACCAAAGGCGAAATGAAAATCATTAATAAGAGAGGCTAAAATCGTCTCTGTGGTGTGTCCAGGGCAGCAGCTGGACTGTGCAGGATGACAAACCAGGGAAGCCTCAGTGTGCTGACTAAGCTGGGAGGAAACAACCTGTTTGGTCAAAAGGGATATTCTAGACGAGTTTATAGCTATCCACGTTAGACCTATCCAAAGAGGAATTCTTCAAGACTCGCTTAACTAAAGCCAGTTTCCAATCTGAGGGTAGAGGAGTGTGGTAGCCGTGTTAGTCCACTCTTAAGGTTATCAATAGAAATCAAACAAAATAAAACATGGAAAAGAAAATAAGATGATACCTTTTTTATTGGACATAACTTAATACATTTCTTGATTAGCTTTCGAAGGTTGCCCTTCTTCGTCAGATCGGAGAGGAGTCCGATCTGATGAAGAAGGGCAACCTTCGAAAGCTAATCAAGAAATGTATTAAGTTATGTCCAATAAAAAAGGTATCATCTTATTTTCTTTTCCATGTTTTATTTTGTTTGCTTTCTATTGATAACAATCTGAGGGTACAAATCTTGAAAAAAGACTGTTATTAACCATACATAAGATTAACAGTATCAAAGCATCAGATGGAATCAATAATCATGAAGAGGGAATCAGGTCAAGAGGACAGGTGAATTTGTGAGCCTGAAAAAAAATCCTTTCAAGATAGGTGAGTGAAAGAAGATTAAAGGATCAGTGGTGGGAGAGTGAGGACTGGACAGAGGAAATGGCTATAGGGTTGAAAACTTCTGGGGAGGGAGACAATGTTGAGGGCTGGGCCAAACATGGTGGTGGAGAAGATGGAAAACAAGCAAGCAAAGAAGCGATTTTACTAGAGAAATGAGTGGCAAAATCAGACACTGTTAGTGAAGACGGGTAGGTAAAAGAAGGAGTCAAAGATGAGAAATTTTTCACAATGTGAAACAAGCATTTTGGGTGGTTGGAGGCTTTCTGAATGACAGCACTGTAAAAAGGGGAACATAAATCAAAAGGAAATTGAGAGGGGGGAAAAAGCTACTCGAAGCAGGAGGGAATCAGGGAATGGGGGAAAGGTAGGAGTAATTTCAGAAACTGGGAGGGAGGAAGGAGCGAGCAAGGAAGGCCACCCTTCCACCCTTTTTACCAGAAGGTCTGGCCACAGCATAAGCTGAATGGGTAGAGGGAAGATATTGTGAAAGAACAGCCTCTTCCCCATCATGAAGCCATATTTCAGTAAGAAACAGCATTCGTGGAAGAGGAGAGCAAGTCAGAAATTAATATTGCTTTAGAGCGCACTGCTCTACAGTTGAGTAGAAGAGAGAGGGAAAAAAGAGTAGCAGCAACAGGGGCAGAAGTATTGGAGACAGTTGAGGAAACTGAGGTGCGGATGATCAAAAGCCCAATGCTGTTCCAAACAGCGCTCTAAAAATAGCGCTGGAACAGCACAGGGCTTTACCGCCCCTATGATCAGAGATAATAGCATGTAAACTGAAGCACACTATTATCTCTAGTCATAGGGTAAAGGTACGGGAGAATTGTGCCTGAATCCTCTCGCACTTGTTTGACAGGTCCAGGCTGTCAATAGCCAAGATCTGCCAAACACAGGGGCTGGAGGTCCGTGGGACCCCCAGACTCCCCTGCAATGCAAGGCCCTGGTGGTCTAGTGCCCCTGAACCCCCACACCCCCACCCCAAGCCAGCAACACAAGGGCTGGAGGTCTGGCGGACCTATAAATAAGTTCACAAAGGGCTGGAGATCCACTTAACCCCCCTCACACTCCAATAAAAAAAGCCCTGGTGACACAGTGGGCTGCGATCACAGGCCCCCCCCCCCTGAACCTGGTGGTCTAGTGGCCCCCTTCTTCACTCCCCATACCTGAATGGTGGAAGAGGAAGTAATACATTCCCTCATCTTCCAGCACTGCCCTCCTTATAAAACTCCCTTATATGATGGTGAAGCCCTGCCCAGTGCATCCCAGGATTGTGGTTGTACCACAGAAATGCGGTATATGAAATCCATGACCCTTAACTGTCCAGAGCCTCACGTCCATTTGCCAATTCTTTTCTCTCTGTCCCCCACTCTTTTCCAACATTTTCCCTTTCTCTTCCCTTCCCCTCATCCATGTAAGACATCTCCTGTCTTCCCTTCCCTTGTATCCAGTAACATACCTCTTGTCCCTTCCAGCCCCCTTGTCTGTATCTCTTCCAGTCTTCCCTTCCATTTCCCCCATGTCTAACATATTCCCTTACCTTTTTCTTCCTATTTCCCTGTATCCAGCATGTACCCCAATCTTCACTTCCACCTCTCTGTCTCCTCATTTACCTTCCCTATGTCCAGCATCTCTCTCAATCTTCTCTTCCACTTTCCTCATGCCAGCATTTCTGCTACCACCTTCCACCCTTGATCCCCCCTTCTACCTCCTCTATGTCCAACATCTCCTCTAGCTCCCCTTCTACCTCTCCCATGTCCATCATCTCTTCAGTCTCCCTTTCCAGCTCGCTCATGTCCAGCATCTCCTTAGTCTCCCCTTCCAGCTTGCCTATATCCAGTATCACCCTTGATCTCCCCTTTCAGCTCCCCCGTGTCCAGCATCTCCCCCAATCTTCCCTTCCACCTTTCCCATGTCCTGCATCTCCCATTTTATTCCCCCATCCATCATTCCCCCTATGCCCCTTTCCATGCTACTGCTCTCACCAGGTCTGAAGCAGAAATAAAAAAAATGGTAACATGTGACCATGGGATCAGTGTCTTTAATTCCCTCCTCCGCCAATCTGATGTCTCATGTCAGAGGAGACAGGATCAGCAGACATTGAGCATGTGCACGGGCTCCAAGTCCTGCACTATTATTTTCTTTCTGCCACCTCTCTGTCCCATGTAGGTGTGGGGGGAGGGGGGGAGGGGGTAAGTTTCTTCTGCTTCTTGGTATCGGCAGAGGAAGCAGCACCTACCATCAAGCAGCCCTCAGCTTTTTGCCAGGCTCGCTCAATGGTAACTACACCTCAGGGTCACTGACTGTATCTTGCAGTAGTTAAGAAATATGTACATTTATTGAGCTTTGGGACAGCCAAGAAAAATCCTGGATGCAGGTTCAAAGTCATTTCTAGCAATAACTCTCTGTGTGCTTTATGACTGTTTACCACAGTACAGATGCCATATACAGATCAACTCTGACTGACTCATCTATGTACTTCTGGTTTGTCCCATTATATGCAGACAAATTGGAAGTGCAAGTCTGGGATTGATTTAATTAACATGCCCATTCTCAAGAGTTAAATAATAAGGTGTGTTGGGATTCCGTTTTCTAGAAAGAGCTTCACAAAATCCCTAGTTGTTATTTTAAGCCAGTTTAGCTTTGATATTGATAGGATGCAAAATCCTTTCCTACTCCATGAAACTGAAACTATTGTTGAGTAAGTAATGAAAACAGCTAATTAACCATCATTTAGAGAGACGTTTCTCAAGCTAGCCAATCAGTTT
Organism: Microcaecilia unicolor; assembly: GCF_901765095.1. Lineage (NCBI taxonomy): Eukaryota > Metazoa > Chordata > Amphibia > Gymnophiona > Siphonopidae > Microcaecilia > Microcaecilia unicolor. The sequence continues at coordinate 26,051 of NW_021962899.1, read as the reverse complement.
TCAGGCTATCTGCCATGAATACGCATGACTTAGGTCTGTATGTGCTGCCTCCACCACATGGCTAGGGGGAGTAGTGCAAGAGAAACACTATATTAAAAGCAAGCAAACATGAGAACCTGAATGTTTGTCTCATCCTCTCATCCCAGTACAGCACGGACAACCCCACAACCATCAGCATCCCGGACCACACCCTCCCAGTCTCAGACAGCCTGAAAATCCTCGGTGTAACATTGGACCGCTACCTAACACTAGAGAGCCAAGTAAAATCCACAACAAAGAGAATGTTCTTCACAATGTGGAAACTCAAACGAGTGAAACAATTCTTCACGAGGGAAATATTTCGCAACCTGATATAATCAATGGTGCTAAGCCATGTTGACTATTGCAATGGAATCTACGTGGGATGCAAAGAACAAACCTTAAGGAAACTTCAGATCGCTCAAAACACGGAGGCAAGACTTATCTTCGGAAAAACACGATTTGAAAGCGCAACCCCCCTTCGCGGAAAACTACATTGGCTCCCAATCAAAGAACACATCGCCTTCAAAATCTGCACTATGGTTCACAAGATCATTTATGGCGAAGCACCGGGATACATGGTGAACTTGATCGACCTACCAACCAGAAACACATCCGCATCAGTACGACAATACCTAAACCTCAACTACCCAAGCTGCAAAGGACTAAAATACAAATCAACTTACGCATCCAGTTTTTCCTACATCAGCACACAACTATGGAACACACTACCAAAAACCATGAAAACCACGTACGACCACCTCCAATTCAGGAAAAAACTGTCAATAGAAATCAAACAAAATAAAACATGGAACAGAAAATAAGATGATACCTTTTTTATTGGACATAACTTAATACATTTCTTGATTAGCTTTCGAAGGTCGCCCTTCTTCCTCAGATCGGAAATAAGCAAATGTGCTAGCTGACAGTGTATATAAGTGAAAACATTCAAGCATTACTATGACAGGCTGACAGGGTGGGAGGATGGGGGTGGGTAGGAGGTATGCATGGGGACATCAAAGCATATCATTGATATTCTGACAGGATAGGTGTGGATAGGTGAGGGGAGGGTGATCAACAGAGACATACAGCTTTATGGTTTATAATGGGCTAGGAACCCCAGGTCCTTGTTAAGTCCTTTCTGTTGGGTGTTAAAATATTCAATCATTCTGACTTCAAAGGTCTTACGTTCTTGTATGGTTTTAAAGTTACCTTTCAGGATTCTCACTGTGAAGTCACTGGTACAGTGTCCTGGTCCTGTAAAATGTTGACCAACAGGCGTGGGAACCCTGCTGGCACCAGTATTGTTCATATGATGTCTATGTAAATTGAATCTTGTCTTAAGCATCTGGCCTGTTTCTCCAATATAGCATCCTTCCTTACATTTTTTACACTGAATGATATATACCACATTGGAAGATGAGCAATTGAAAGATCCATTTATGTTGAATATCTTTCCTTTGTGGATGACTTTGGGGTCCTGTGAAATATTTTGGCATAGTTTGCAACTGGATAAATTACAGGGAAGTGTGCCCTTCTGTTCCTTTTCAGTCTGTGATGGAAGTTTACTTCTGATTAGCTTGTGTTTTAAGTTGGGTGGCTGTCGGAAGGCCAGTACTGGTGGGGATGGGAATATCTTTTTCAGTAATTCATCCTCCTGGAGTATAGGTTTTAGATCTCTTATGATTTTCCTCGGTTTTTCCAGCTCTGGATTGTATGTCACTACAAGGGGGATTCTGTCTGTGGCTTTTTTCTCCTTGTACTGTAGCAGATTCTCCCTGGGTGTTTTGAGGGAGGAGGCAATATTCTTGGAGATTATTTGGGGTTGTAGCCCTTCTGTTTGAAGGATGCAGTCAGGAAAAAACTAAAAACCCACCTGTTTCAAAAGGCTTACCCCCCCCCCCCCCGACCCAACATAAATGCCTGAACTCCGCGACACTACAACACCACAGTTCGTATTGATCACCAAACAATCTCATCTGTTCTTGTTTTCCTCTATGTGGTCCCACCACATGTTCCTTTATGTGGTTCCTACCACATGAACCTTCCTACCACTACTTAACCATTATTTGTATTTGTTTTACTCCGGAGTCTATCAACACCTCTCCGGTACCATGTAAGCAACCTTGAGCCTGCAAATAGGTGGGAAAATGTGGGGTACAAATGTAACAAATAAATAAATAAATATGTTATGTGTTCAATGATATATTATTGTATTTACATGTATTGGTTTACCATTGCATTCATGTTTTTTAAATTGATTATGTAAGGTCACACATACTGAGCACTGGTTTACCAGTAGAAAAGTGTCGCCCAAGAAAAAAATTACATTACACTGCATTACTATCCTGCTTATAATCGAAAGAGAAAAACGCCTATATTCCGACCTAAATCGGGACATGGACGTCTTTCTCACGCGGGTGCCCAAATCGGTATAATCGAAAGCCGATTTTGGGCATTTTCAACTGCACTCCGTTGCGGGAACAAATAAAGTTGATGGGGGCGTGTTGGAGGCGTGGTGAAGGCGGGACTGAGGCGTGGTTATCGGCTGAGCAGAGATGTGCGTGCTCGGCCGATAATGGAAAAAAGAAAGGCGTTTTTAGAGAGAATTTAGGTCACTTTTGTTGGACCCGTTTTTTTCACGAACAGGTCCCAAAAAAGTGCCCTAAATGACCAGATGACCACCGGAGGGAACCGGGGATGACCTCCCCTGACTCCCCCAGTGGTCACTAACCCCCTCCCACCAAAAAAACCCCGAACGTTAAACACTTTTTTTCCAACTTGTAAGCCAGCCTCAAATGTCATCCCCAGCTCCATGACAGCAGTATGCAGGTCCCCGAAGTAATTTTAGTTTAGTTGGTGCTGCGCGGGACCCATGCAGCAGGGGCGTATCTGGACTCCGGCGGTAGGGGGGGCCAGAGCCAGAGGGAGGGGGCACATTTTAGCCCCCCCCGCCGCCGCCGAGCCCCCACCGCCACCAATGACTCTCTCCACCCCCCTCCCGCCGCCAACCCTCCCCCGCTGCCGTTCTTACTTTTGCTGGCGGGGGACCCCAACCCCCGCCAGCCGAGGTCTGCTTCCACCTGCCGCTGCCGTAAAAACTTCTTCTTCAGCCGGCGGGGGACCCCAAACCCCCGCCAGCCGCCCCGCGGTGTTTAAACTTCATCTTCGGCCTCCGTGGCCGTGCTGCTGTGATAGGCGCTGTTGAAATCCACTTCGGAGTCGACTCTGACGTCGTTGTACGTTGTACGTGCTGCGACGTCAGACTCCGAAGTGGATTTCAACAGCGCCTATCACAGCAGCACGGCCACGGAGGCCGAAGATGAATTTTAAACACCGCGGGGCGGCTGGCGGGGGTTTGGGGTCCCCCGCCGGCTGAAGAAGAAGTTTTTACGGCAGCGGCAGGTGGAAGCAGACCTCGGCTGGCGGGGGTTGGGGTCCCCCGCCAGCAAAAGTAAGAACGGCAGCGGGGGAGGGTTGATGGCGGTAGGGGGGTCCAGGGCAAAATCTGCAGGGGCCCAGGCCCCTGAGGCCCCACGCAGATACGCCCCTGCCATGCAGAGAGGAAAAATCGAAAGAAAAAAAAAAAAAACAAGCAAGTGCAGTCAGGGACGTCTAAATTACCATGATAGTAAAAGGGGGAATTGAACCAGCAACCTTCTGATTACAAACTCAGTGCTTTAGCCAGTGCACCACATTATTCAGTTGCTTAGACACCCGTCCCTTTCCATTAAGTCCCTCCAAGTTTCTGTCAGCCAATCACAGCTGTTTAGCTGACTCCGATGTCAGCTAAATGAGCTGTGATTGGCTGACAGAAACTTGGAGGGACTTAATGGAACAGGAAGGACGTCTAGGCAGTAGTGCAGTGGCTAGAGCACTGAGCTTGTAATCAGAAGGTTGCTGGTTCAATTCCCCCTTTTACTATGGTTTGGACGTCCCTGACTGCACTTGCTTGCTTGTTTTTCTTTTTTTCTTCCGATTTTTCCTCTCTGCATGGGTCCCGCACAGCACCAACTAAACTAAAATTGCTCTGGGGACCTGCATACTGCTGTCATGGAGCTAGGTATGATATTTGAGGCTGGCATAGAGGCATCTCAGGGGGACCAGTGCACTACGAATGCTGGCCCCTCCCACGACCAAATGCCTTGGATTTGGTCGTTTTTGAGCTGGGACGCTTTGGTTTCGATTATCGCTAAAAAACAAAAACACCCAGCTCAAAAAACGCCCTAATCCAATGTATTTTCGAAAAAAAAAGATGGACGTCCATTTTTTTCGAAAATACAGTTCGGCCCGCCCCTTCACAGACCCGTTCTCAGAGATGGGCGTTCTTACACATAGGCGTTCGCGTTTGATTATGCCCCTCTATATCTCTCTTTGTATCGGACCCTTTCAACGGAGGTGGAACTGGGAGAAAATCTATTTGTGTGGTTTCAGAAAGTGCTGAGAGGGCAATGAGAATGGGACTTAATGGACAACATTCCATGTTGCAGACAATTAGCAAGGCAATATACGAACAGGGAAGAGCATGCTTCTTTTATTTGTTGACAGAGAAATCCCAATTCTCTTTCATTGAAAACAAAAATATTCCCAGCCTGCTCTTAACTAGCACAGAGGTTGGACATGTATTGATCTTGCAACTTTTCCCAGTCCAGACTCATTAGTCATCTATACCACCACTGAGACCATTATCTAGAGGGATAGAAGACTCCATTAGAGCACATGAGCTCCTGCATATGCTGAGTAGAATAATTACAAGCAAATAAGTCTTTCAGCATTTATTTTATTTATTTATCGGGAATTATTGACTGCCTTTGTGAAATGATTCACGCAAAGTGTTGTGCAGCAGGTTTAGCTGGTCATAAACATCTTACTTTGTGTTAAGAGCGTATCAGCAGTAAAATGACCAAATGCAAGCGTTAAATAGACAAATTAAATCCTAGTAATAGTAATGGCATCATATAGTATTATTTAACTTCTAGTCCTACAAGTTATATCTCCCTTAATCAATGATACTTTTTTTTCATCATTAGGAGGAAAGGCTTCAGATGCTCAGCTATTGTTTTCTGAGGTTTTTTTTTTTTTAATTTTTTTTTGTTAAAACGTTTTCTGCTCTTTCTTCTATATACAGTCTATTTTTCTATATTCATTTTTTGTGAACGTTATTTCATATCTTTAGGACACTAAAAGTCACTTACCTGATTTGAATGCTTTTAGCTTCAGTTTGCACTCAACAGAGCACCTCCGTTTCACTGTTGCTTCATCAGGAGACAAACCGCTCCGCATCAATCCTTTTGTGTCCATTTTCAAAAGTATTCAAAATTAAAAAAAAAAAAACACTCAGAAAAAAATAGCCGAGCATCTGAAGCCTTTCCTCCTAATGATGAAAAAAAAGTAGAATTGATTAAGGGAGATATTATAACTTGCAAGATTAGAGGTTAAAGGATTCTTATACGCAAGTTTACTGCCAGATAATTCAGACAATCATGTAGGGATTGTTATTGAAAGCGATTTAACCTGCCTGAAACAGCTCCTGGTTGGTTTGAATCACTTGTTCGGGGCTATCCACTGATATTTAGCAGCACTTCATCTGGTAGTGTCGCTGAATATTGCCACAGATCGCTAAACTCAAAGCCAACTATTTAGTGGGTGGTCACAGGGGCGTAGCTACGTGGGGCCATGGAGGCATGGGTCCCCACAGATTACGCCCTGGCCCCCTCTACATTTGACCCCCGCTCCGCCGCCGCATCAGGTACCTTGCTTGCTGGTAGGGGTCCCCAAACCCCGCCAGCCAAAGAGTCTTCTTCAGCGCCGGTCAACTCTGGTGCCTTCGTTGTGTGATCATCTGTTTCTGACGCCTTATGTCCTGCACCATGCATGTAGCCCCGTGCAGGACGTAAGGCGTCAGAAACAGAAGACTCTTCAGCTGGCGGGGATTGGGGACCCCCGCCAGCTAACAAGGTACCTGATGCGGTGGCGGCGGGGCAGGGGGCGGGCGGGCGGCGGTGGTGGCGGGGGGGGGGGGGGGTCTGCGGTTGTGGCAGTGGAGGGGGGGGGTCCAAAGTGGCAGGGGGGGGTCGGCGGCGGGGTGAGGCGGCTAAACAGTGCCCCCCCACCTCGGGCTCTGGCCCCCCCTCCCGCCGAGGTCTGGCTACGCCCCTGGGTGGTCAATGGGCGGAGTCAGCACGGCTGCCGGGCAGCAACCCAGAACTACCATCAGCCCAACACAGCCGTTGACAGTAGTTCCAGCTCAAGCACATGTCATTTATGGTGCACCAGAAAATATTTTTGGAATTCTTACCATGGCACTAACCTGACGGTAATCACTGCCTGGTTACCGCCGAGTTACCGTGGACACACTTACCACCAACTCAGTGGGTGGTGGTAAGTGCTCCCCGCCACATGACCACGTGGTAAGATTAATCTTAACCCATGGCCATTTTTTGGGGTGGGGGTGGGGGTGGGGGGACGTCTGTAAGATACAAGTTTGTACACCAGGAGTCAGGGGATGGTGCTTCTTGCCTTCACAACATAAGTGAAGTGTGGAGGAGTGGCCTAGTGGTTAGGGTGGTGGACTTTGGTCCTGAGGAACTGAGTTCAATTCCCACTTCAGGCACAGGCAGCTCCTTGTGACTCTGGGCAAGTCACTTAACCCTCCATTGCCCCATGTAAGCCGCATTGAGCCTGCCATGAGTGGGAAAGCGCGGGGTACAAATGTAACAAAAATAAAAGAGGTACTATTGGAGATTCTACATGGACTGTTGCTACTATTGGAGATTCTACATGGAATGTTGCTATTCCACTAGCAACATTCCATGTAGAATCTCAAATAGTAGCAACAGTCAGTGGAGGAGTGGTTAGGGTGGTGGACTTTGGTCCTGAGGAATTGACTTCAATTCCCACTTCAGGCACAGGCAGCTCCTTGTGACTCTGGGCACGTCACTTAACCCTCCGTTGCCCCATGTAAGCCGCATTGAGCCTGCCATGAGTGGGAAAGCGCGGGGTACAAATGTAACAAAAATAAAAGAGGTACTATTGGAGATTCTACATGGACTGTTGCTACTATTGGAGATTCTACATGGAATGTTGCTATTCCACTAGCAACATTCCATGTAGAATCTCAAATAGTAGCAACAGTCAGTGGAGGAGTGGTTAGGGTGGTGGACTTTGGTCCTGAGGAATTGACTTCAATTCCCACTTCAGGCACAGGCAGCTCCTTGTGACTCTGGGCACGTCACTTAACCCTCCGTTGCCCCATGTAAGCCGCATTGAGCCTGCCATGAGTGGGAAAGCGCGGGATACAAATGTAACAAAAAAAATAAAATCATTTGGCAGCCAAATTGTAGAGACACACAACACTGATGATGGATGGGGGGGGGGGGGGGGACATGACATTGGTACAGGTGATGTCATTGAGGTGGACATGAGGACAGAGAGTACCGTTTGTGTGCAGTATTGTTGGGAAGTGAGAATGTTTTTCCTTTCTAGTACATTGATTCTATTAATGAATGTGCGTGTGCACATACTGATTACCCTTGAATGCAGACTACAGTTAGGGCTTATATTGCTGAGGGAGCTCTTATATGTGTAGTTACAGGAAGGGGACCTGATAGACCAGGACCAGGGGGGGGGGGATCAGACAGTTTGCAACCTGTCTCTTATATAACTGCAGGCTCGTATAGAGACAGTCCTGGGGGGCAGTTGGTGATGGTGCAGAAATAAACTGCGATGGTGCTGCAGACACAGGTGCACCAAAAGCAGGGTCTCAGTGGTACTGAAATTTGGTTCTCTTTGGAGCGCCACCTCAGTGAATAACTGTTGGAAAACGTGCATCACCTTATATGGACGTCCATGCGTGATGGATGTCCTTACATGCACAGTTCCATATATGGACGACTATCCCATATATGGATGGGTCAGCACGTGGACGTCCTGGCATATGTAATGGGTTCGCACGTGGATGGCCATCACGCATGGACGTCCATGACGTGCATGGACTGTCGTCACGCGTGTGGGGCCTTATCTGGATGAGTGTTCACAAGTGTGGAGCCTTCCTTATATGGATCATTATCAAGTGTGCGAACCTCTTCATGTATACACAATAAAATATGTATGTTCCTTATATTTCCCATAGCTCCATGTTCCGCAAGTACAGTGCAGACATCCAGGCAGTGGCGTAGGAAGGGGGGGGGGGCGGTGGGGCGGTCCGCCCCGGGTGCACGCCGCTGGGGGGTGTTGGCGCCTCGCTGGTTCCTTGCTCTCTCTGCCCCAGAACAGGTTACTTCCGGGGCAGAGAGAGAGCAAGGAACCAGCGAGGCGCCGACACCCCCCCCAGTGGCGTGCTCTCGGCGGATTGGCCCTCCCACCCACCCCTCACCGCCTTCCAGGTATGTTCTCGCGGGCGGGGCGGGGGGGGTGTTGCGCTACGGAGGGGGGAGGGTTCGTCGCGCTGCACCCGGGGGGGGTGCGCAGCGGCGACCCGCCCCGGGTGTCAGCTGCCCTCGCAACGCCACTGCATCCAGGTACGGGAAATATAAGGAAAAGTCATAGTGCAAAGTACAGTAACAAGGACGTGTTCCTCACAGAACTGCCGAAGGATGTCCATCTTACAGGCCCGCCATCCTTCAGCAGGCCTGTATGATGGACCTCCTTCGGCAGTTCTGTGAGAAACACGTCCTTGTTACTGTACTTTGCACTTATGAATGTTCCTTATATTTCCTGTACCTGGATGTCTGCAACTACATGCACTGTACTTGCAGAACAACCAGGTACATCAGAGAGGTCCAAAGTATAGTAATAAGGACGTCTTTCTCATAGAACCGCCGAAGGGCATTCATATGACAAATGTTGGCAAGTACAATGAATGTATTTGTTAACATTTGTCTTGGGGACGTCCTTTGGGGGGTCTGAAAGATGGGCATACTTTTTTTTACTATACTTTGGATGTCCCTGCAGGAGCAGCTGGAGAAAAGGAAGAGGGGACATTTAGGTTGATAGGAATGGGGAGAGCAATGGAAGAAATCGAAGCTTGAATTATGGGAATGTAGATAAAGGGTGGGTGGAAGCATGTGAAAATAATCATGAGAAAGAACTCCAACCTACCTCAAAGTCCTGCACCCAGCCCACTGACCTATATACAGTACATCCCAATCCCCTATCTAATCTCCCCAAACTCACCCTTCCCACCCAGTCCCCCATATCCTCATCCATATCCATAAATAAACTCTACCACTGCATCCCTCAGAGCAACCGAAAGACATGCACATCATGCATACCTGGAGCTACAATAACATTCACGCACACTTACACATCTGCAGCTGAGGAATAATACAACAGTGCCTACAGAGGCTGGAAGGGAACTTTTCCTGATAATGCAGCCAGACTGCATGGGACATACCACAGTTGGTGGACAAACACTTGTGGCTGCGGTGGCCTAGTGCCCCAGACCTGGCAGCCAATGTGGGCATCCATCTTGCCTGCTGTTTGTGACTACCTTGATTTCTGGTCATGGAGTGATAACACACTCTTTAGTTGCCATGCAAATCTGCACTTGATTTTTTTTAAGAATTTTGCTGGAAATGTTCTGCTTTAGCTCATGCCTCTTTCTGTGATACAGAAGGTAGGTTTTCATTGGCTTCCAATGCCAGAGTCTCCAGTAAACACAATGTACTACACAGCTGGTGCTAAAACCTTGGAGATACTGGCAAAATGTGAGCGCCTGAGAGGAATACTTCACATGTTAAAATCAAGAGCGTATCTCACAGAAAGTCTAGCAAAGGAAAAATGAGCCCATCCAGATCTTGCTCTTTTACAGGTTTCCTCCACCCACCCAAGAAATGTTTTTAGTTCAGGGACGTGTGGGCCCTGCCAGACAACAAACACTTGGCCAGCATTGCTTCATTTCCTCACATTCCTCCAGGCTCATCCACTTATGTCATGCACAAAGCAGCTCTTGGCCTAGAAAGTGTTGGTAGCAAGTGTTGCTGGAGTAATTAAGTGTAACCAATGTTCAGTGTGACTTCACAGATAACAGTCTGCGGTTTGTCTGCCCACCCAAAGGACGTGGGAGGGCAAACCCAGATTTCAGACTGGTAGCGACACTGCCTTCACTTTACTCAGTCAAGGTTGTATAGTCACTGAGAAAAGGTTCGCAGAGCACCTTGTTGGGGGCTGAAGATGTGCCAGAGCCGAAGGTGATGTTCTTGATTGCTTCCAAACAAATCAACAGGTCACATGAGTACAATATTTCATCTCCTTCTACTTGATCCTCAATGCAGAGCTACAAGTAGAGGTGCCCTTGTATGGGCAAGAGGGGATGTTGGATGGTCTTGTGCAGGATAGATAAACCTTGCCTGGCTTGGATAGCAGAGACATCTACTGGATCTATGAAAATATTGTTCTGTGACCTGTTTATACCTCTGCAGTTTCTAGAAGAAGGGAAGGGTTTTGCCGACCAGTTAAGTAATGGTGGAGGAGACACCTTTTGGGGGAAAACTGGGAATATAAAACCTCCCTCAGCCATTGTACCATACAAAAGGGAAAAGAAGTCTTTGGCTGGCCGAGCTATTGTTCCACAAAGGTGCAGGTAGGGAGAGAGTTGACCCAGCGTCTCTGAGAAGGAGGGAGATGTGGCAATGTACCAATGAGAGAAGTGATGGAGAAAGGAAGAAAGGAAGCATCTCTGGAACACTAAAGAAAGAGTAGCAGGGAGTCACTGATCCTAGAAAACAAGGGGGTCCTTTTACAAAGGCACGCTGAAAATAGCTTGCGGTAGTGTAGGCGCGGGTTTTGGGCGCGCGCCAATCCATTTTTCAGTGCGCCTATAAAAAAGGCCTCTTTATTTCCCCGAAAATGGATGTGCGGCAAAATCAAAATTGCCACGCGCCCATTTTGGGCCTGAGACCTTACCGCCAGCCATAAACCTAGTGGTATAGAATTTGGGTGGTAATGACCCACACATGTCAGATGCCACTTGGCGCGCATCTGCTATGCGCGCTAGAAAATAAAAAATATTTTTCAGACGTGCACCAAAATTGAAATTACCGCAAGGGCCACAGGGGCGGTAACTCCAATATGGTGTGCGGCTTAGTAAAAGGGGCCCAAGGTGAGGATACAGATGTTCCCTGGACTTGGGCATGGAGGGTCAGGCAGCAACAGTCAGGACCGCTGAGAGGGGGGGCAGGGGGGCTAAAATTCCCTGGGCCCAGGCCTCCTAGGGGGGCTCGGTGCCAGGGTCTCTCTCCTCCTGCTTCCAGGCCACCGGCGCTGCAGTCCCCAGTCTCACCTGCCTGCCCTCGGCTCCGTCGACAGACCCCCTCCGTCTACCACCGGGCCCCTTGCAGTCAAATTGGCAGCGCTTCACCTCCGTGTGAAAGCGGCAGGATCGCCTCCCTTCGGTCCCTCCCTCACTGTGTCCCGCCCTTGTCTGATGTAACATCCTGTTTCTGCGAAGGGGGGCACAGTGAGGGAGGCCCCGAAGGGAGGTGATCCTGCCGCTTTCACACGGAGGTGAGGCGCTGCCGATTTGACAACAGGGGGCCCAGTGGCGGATGGAGGAGGGCTGTCGACAGAGCCGAGGGCAGGCAGGTGAGACTGGAGACTGCAGCGCCGGGGGGGGGGGGGGGGCGGCAGCGGGGGCCCCGGGGGCGGCCCCATCCTGGGCCCGGCTCAGTCTCCCAGCGGCCTTGGCAACAGTGCACTGAGTGGGCACCAAGAAATATAGTAGAGTAGAGCAACGAAACTTCTCACAGCCGATGTTCAAACCAAAAATATTTTGTTCAGAATTCTTCTAAAAACATGGAACATCAGCTGTGAGAAGTCTTGTTGCTCTACATATTCTGTTCAAGCATAACCTAACAGACTGTAATTGTTTAATAATTTGTGCACTCTGCCAGCCTTGGACTAGTTTATAATGTGATCCTAAAATGTGTTTAATGCTTTTACTGTTATTCTCACTTCTAAGGATTTTCATTGCTGCAGTTCTCACTGCAGAGATACGTGAGCAATGCATTGTGTGTAATGTAGTTCACAGGCAATGCAGCCACACTTGTCTGTCTGTATAAGAACTGTTACCACTGGTTGTGCTGCTGCCCAGACCTCCTCTGTTTCTCAGTCAAGCTTGGCTCCTTTGTCTACTTGCTATCATTTCCTGGTCATTCTTACTATCTCTGTCCTGAGAGGTCAGCCAGGTACGACTTTTCTCTCCAATCGAAGGCTGTCCTCTAGGACCACCGCTTGCTACCCGATGGTAGGCTCTGTCCCCATTGGTCTATTTACCCCCTCCTCCCTGGGCCTGTGTGAGCCCTTCTTAGCTTCTCCCTCCCCTTCGCCAGGAGGCATTCTCCATCTTGCTTCAGTCAGCACCTGTCCTGCTTCACTTCTTGGAACGAACTTGGTTTTTTACCTTGAATATATCTTCTTAATGAGATATTGCACTCTCCAGTCACCCAGCTCTGAGCCACTTCTGCCTGTTCAACTATTTTCTCACCTCTGCAATAAGGCTGCCTCTCTTCAGATTTCTACCTCCAACCACTGATACAGCTCTCAGAATTACAGAGTCTCTGTGCCCTGGGGCCACACTTCTGAACATCTGAATGTGAGTAAATGATCTGTGTTGTATTCAATACAGGAAACTTCAGAAAATATAGAGACTTCAGGTGTGTGCTGGGGTGCCAAGGTTATACTTCAAGATATTAGGACGTTACAGTAACAAGTCTTAAGAGGCTTGACAGTCAATACCAATAAGGCTCAGGGACTATACATCAAACTCCTCCAAACAAATAACCTCTTTACCACTAAAATGTTAATAGGAGGAGGAAAGGATATCAGAAATACCACTGCTTTAACTATTATAGCAAGTGGTTAATACCATCATGAGTCATAAAAACCTCTGACACTTTAATATAATTTTTATGTTGTTTTTCAATGTAATAAAACTTACTTCTTTAGTTGTAATATTATGAAGACTGCACAAAAATGAAAAATGCAACTTAGCTTTTCAGACCATGCTCTACAGAGCTTCCCCATTTCGCTTTTAATTGCTTCGTCAGGAGCTGCTTTTCATGACTAAACGCTAAGCCATTTCTCCGATAGCGGTGTGCCTCGCTGCTTACTGGTCTGCAATTGCTTATTTATTTATTGGGATTTATTAACTACCTTTATGAAGAGATTCATCCAAAGATGGTGTACAGCAGGTACAGTTTAACATACAACTTACAATTTTGTTAACAGCATAACAATAGTAAAATAACCAAGAATAAACATAAATACAATAAATGAAGTAAACTTGGAAACAGCAATGAAATAGTATAATAAAATATGCGCAATTAACAGCACTGCAGCGAAAAAGGTGTCGGTACTCAAATGGCAGGCCACCCTTCAGGGGTGGGAGTGATCACTGAGGGACCCACCCCACAATAGCCAGGCCCCCTGCAACCAGTCACAGAACCTATGACAGGGCAGAATTGTTGTGTAGAGCCTGAGCTCTTTCATTAAAACTTGTGTTCCATGGGTCAATTTTAGCAGACAATGGAGAAGGTGCCGGTACTCAGTACCCCCAAGTACCCCCTCAAAAAAAGCCCTGATCTTATTTCTGTTACTTGGTTTATCTGCAGTGCTGTTAATTGTGCATATTTTATTAGTACACCATAATAGACAGCATGGAAGGACATTCAAATAACAGATATAATATTGTATGCACTGCCTACAAGGCATGCAGATTTCTCTCATGGATCACGACCTAATCAGCTTTCAAAAGTCATTAAAGACCTACCTTTTCAACAAGACTTACCATAATCCTATATAATAAAATGCACCTCCAACATTCTGAAGCCGAGAAAGTGAAGCCTTCAAGCCTTGAAGCGATCCTGCAACGTTCCGGAACTATGTGTCATCAATTGAGGAGATGGAGCCTTACAGAGCGCACGAATGCTTCAAGGCTTGAAGGCTTCACTTTCTCACACACACATACTCACTTTCTGTCTCTCACATACACTCTCTCTCACACACTCTCTCTCTCACACAGACTCACACACACACACTGTCTCTCACACACACTCTCTCTCTGACACAAACACACACACTCTGTCTGTCTGTTTCTCTCTCACTCATTCTCTCTCACATACACACTCCATCTCTCACCCACACACACTCTCTCAAATATACACACTCCAAGGAAAGGGGGGCATGGAACACGCTGGGGATGAGAGGGAGGGAGCATTGAACTCGGAGGGAAGGGGGGGCCAAGAACTCGGAGGGGAGGAGAGAGAGGAAGAGGAGAGGGAGGGAGGGAGGGAGGGAGGGAGGGGGCCTGCACCTCGGACGGAAGGGGGGCCTGGAACTCGGAGGGGAGGAGAGGGAGGGAGGGAGGGGGTCATGGAATTCGGAGCCCCACACCCACAAACTCACTCTCTGTCTCTCACATACACTCTCTCTCTCACACACACTCTCTCTCTCTCACACACACTCACTCTCATACACACATACACTCTGTCTCTCATACACTCTCTCTCTCACACAAACACACACACACTCTGTCTCTCTCTCACTCACACACACACTCCATCTCTCACACACACTTTCTCTCTCACACACACACTCTCTCTCTCAAACATACACACTCCGAGGACAACCTTGCTAGCGCCCGTTTCATTTGTGTCAGAAACAGGCCTGTTTTGCTAGTAATCAATAATAGGATTTCTAACACATCGCTAGTCACTTGTTATTCTGACTGTTTTCTTGCTTACTGAATTGATTATATCCTTTATGTTACACTTGTTCTGTATGTAGTTAATTGTATATCTACTCTAATTAACTGTGTATCTACTCTTGAATGACGATTGACACGATGTAATATTGTAAGCCACATTGAGCCTGCAAATAGGTGGGAAAATGTGGGATACAAATGCAACAAACAAACAAATAAATAAACACTAAGAGCACTCAGCTACCTGAAACATATTTTCTCCATCAAATTCCTGTGTGTGTGGGGGAGGGGAGCGGTGGGTGGGCGGTGGGGTCTGTGCAATTCATAAATGTACAAGACGCATAACTGCTCCGAAGGAGTTGACATTGTTTCCTGTGTTTTGCCACCGGTACTTGAACATTTGTTCCACATTCACCACTGAAGGTGTGACAAGCCCAGAGAACCGTTGGCTTACAACCCAACATCACAAGATACAGTATAATCATAAATAAGCTAAAAATACTTTGTGGTCAAACCTTTGACACAAGCAAATGTGTGAGCAAGAGAAAAAACTACATCCTCGAGACCGATGGAGGATGGAGAGGAAAGGAAGGAAGAGTAAGGGGGCAGAGTGTGGGAGAGAACACAAAAATATCATATTAAGGCAGATAACCTTAAAGTGATAGCTTGAAACCAATACCAGAGCTATTTTAAGAAGCTTCCCACACTGTCCTAGGGGTTCAGCTTTACTCGTTACATGCACAGAAATACATACCTTTATGACCATATGGTAAAAGGAAATGAAATTAGGCAGAAACTCCCCAAATTTAAGTAACGAACAATTGGTTTTTGCAACTACATTCAAACCAATTTACATAAAAGGAGCTGTAGTGGGAATCAATCCCAGGTTCCCAGACTCAAGGTCCGCTGCACTGACCACTAGACTACTCTTCCGCTCTGTAGGGACTTTTAAGGCTTGTATATGAAGATAAGCTTTCCCCAGGTTCACCTTAATAGTTTATGGCAGTGATTCCCTAACTTGTCCTGGGGGCTCCCCAGCCAGACAGTTTTTTCAGGATATCCACAATGAATATTCATGAGAGAGATTTGCATGCAATGCCTCCACTGAATGCAAATCTCTTCCATGAATATTCATTGTGGATATCCTGAAAACCTGACTGGCTGGGGAGCCTCCAGGAGAAGCCCGGGAACCACTGGTTTATGGACTTTTCCTTCAGGAATTTGTTCAAACCTTTTTTTAAACACCGCTGCCCTACCTGCTTTTAACTACATTCTCCGGCAACGAATTCCAGAGCTTAACTATGCATTGAGTGAAAAAAAAATGTTGTATTTGTTTTAAATGTTCTACTATGTAATTTCATGGTGTGTCCCCTGGCCTTTGTACTTTTTGAAAGAGCAAACAACTGATTCACATTTACCCAATGCTCTCCCATTCAGGACTTTATAGACCTCTATTATATCTCCCCTCGGCCGTATTTCTCCAAGTTGAATAGCCCTAACCTCATATGAAATTCGTTCCATCTCCTTAATCATTTGGTTGCCCTTCTAATTCTGCTGCTATCTCTTCTGAGGTGCCTGGTTGAGACGATGGTGTAGGGATGAGGGATTTAGATTTGTTAGGAATTGGGCAACAATCTAGGACAAGGGATAGCCTATTCTGAAAAGATGGACTCCGCCTTAACCAGGATGGAACCAGGCTACAGACGCTAACATTTAAAAAAAGAGATAAGAGCAGCTTTGAAGTCACCCAGGAGCACATAGCTTAGTGTACACTACCCTTGAAGAATACTATTGAAAAACGACATTTAGGGAATCCCAAAAGAGAGGTTACAACAATGGTGAAAGAAAGGCGGAAATGTTTAAGGGGAGAGCAGACTAAAGGATGCAAATTATCCTCATCAACTTCTAAGCAGCTTGTAGATGCAAGGAAAAAACGCAATTTCAAGTGTCTCTATACATATGCTAGAAGTCTAAAAAATAAGATAGGAGGGTTAGAGTATATAGCACTAAATAAAGAAGTAATTATAACCTCTATCCTCTCTCCCTTGCTGTTCAATTTGTTTCTTAGTCCATTAGCGACCCTTGTTCAGAGTTTCCCTATCGCTACTTATATATATTTTATTTATTTGTACATTTATACCCCACGTTTTTCCCACAGTTTTGCAGGCTCAAAGTGACTTACAATGCACTGATAGGCAGTGGCGTTCCTAGGGGGGGCTGACACCTGGGGCGGAACGCCGATGCGCCCCGCCCCCCTTGGGTGCAGCGCCCCCCCCCCCGATGCAGCGCGGCCCCCCCGGATGCAGCGTGACCCCCCCCGGTGAAAGGACACCCCCCCCGTGAAAGAACCCCCCGGGTGCACTCCGCTGGGGGGGGGGGTGCCGCGCGCGCCTGTCCTTCCTTTGTTCTATGCACCCACCGCCCCCCCCTAGGAACACCACTGCTGATAGGCTATTGCCAGATCAGAGGTGATACAGTTACAATTCAATTAGAATCAAATAGATAGAATCAAAGAAACAGAGAAAATAAGATGAAAGGTGAAAAGAATTTAAAGATGGTCCGCAAATACGTTGGCAGGAAGGACTTCAGGCGATACGTTGAAGCCTTGGAGTAGGCTGAATCTCTGTGGCTGCCTGTGCAAACTCCGAGGTTGAGAAGGTTTTGTCTCATTGTGTGAGGCAGGATGAGAAGAGCTGCCGAACAGGCCAAGTCGAAATAGCAGGCTGCAGAAGGAGTCGAAAGCTGCTCTCCAACCGACCACACCAGCTCCCCAGACGATAGCTGCAGCAACCAGGTGTCGCAGTTCTAAAAGGCCCAACGGCCCAGCCGCAACGATCAGCGGTGGAAGAACGGGACTGGAGTGAACGGGCGGCAGGCTGAGTGCCTGTTGTTGCAACCAAAATCCTTCTCTTGTTCTATGCAGATTCTGTTACTTCTAGTATTTCATCACTTCAATCCTGCCTCGATACGGTAGGCCATTGGTGACTTGGCCAGTGTTGGAAACAGGATACTGGGCTAGATGGATCATTGGTCTGACCCAATATGGCTATTCTTATGTTCTTATCTTATGTTAAAATGGTTCTCAATCATAGTTGTTTCCTGGATTACCGGACAGTCTTCTAGCTCAGTTGAGAATCTTTCTCTTTTGGGAACTTTTGTCTCACAGTTTCAATCATTTCGTTACCTAGGAGTAATATTGTTTTGCAGGATTACCGAAGCTCTCCTTCAAAAAGGCTTCAAACTTTGTGGAACACTGCTCCTCGTCTCATTTGCCGTGCCAGTAAATATGATTCAGTTTCACCACCTTTTCAGAAGCTTCATTGGCTGCCTATTTCCTATCGAATTCAATATAAAATACTTCTGGCATTCAAAGCCTTCAGAATAGGTCCCCCACCTTATCTCTCTTCCCTTACTATCCCTTATTCTCCTATGCATTTGCTACATTGAATAAATGATCATCGTATGGTACTTATAAGCCTTAAAGCTGTCAAGTATGAATGGACACGTCATAGTGCTTTCTACTTTTCATCCCCTGCTTCTTGGAATGGTCTTCCGGTGGATATCCGTAGTGAGCTTTCCCTTCCCAAATTTTCAAACTGCACTCAAGACCTGGTAGTTTAAGCAGCCTTTTGGACTGTGATGGTGGGGTGGTGACAAAGTCCTGGTGCCCTCTTTCCTTTCACTTTTTTACCTCTCTTCCTCTTTAGTTTCTCACTACCCTAATTGATTTCTCCCTTGTCCTTTTTTTGTTTTGTTTCAAACGTTGTCTGATTGTTGTCTACTTCTCCACTCTTTCCTATATTTTATTGAAGTTCTTTTCTCTTCCTCTTATATGTAATATTTTTAAATTGTAAACCGCGTAGCTTTGTGCGTCAGTTTAGGCGGTACAGCAAATGCAATAAAGAATAAAGAATTTACACGCTTACATCTTAATTGATTCCAATCAGCACCAATAATTGGGGCCCTTTTATGAAGCAGCTGTAAGACCAATGCGGGCTTACCGTTCGCTAAAAGGGAAGTACAGCCAGGCTACCGCAGCAGCCAAGCGGTAGTTCCCTCCCCCAGCACACACCGGTGCTGCAAAAATATTTCAATTTTTGTAGTGCTGGTGTGTAGCCGGCAGTAATCTGCCCGGTTACCGCCGGGTTAGTGCGAGAGACCTTACTGCCACCTCAATGGGTGGCGGTAAGTGCTCCCCCCAAAATGGCTGTGCACAGCCGTTTCTTGAAAAAAACGAAGACCTGCCTTTTACCAGCTGCGGTAAAAGGGGGCCTTGACGTGCATCAGAAACATGTGACAATGCCAGTGCAGGCCCCCTTTTGCCGCAGCTTTGTAAAAGGATACCTTAGCTTGCTAAAAATCCAATTATTGGTGCTAATTGGCTAATTATTCAGTTATGGAGTGGAGGAGTGGTTAGCGTGGTGGACTTTGGTCCTGGGGAACTGGGTTTGATTCCCACTGCAGGCACAGGCAGCTCCTTGTGACTCTGGGCATATCATAGTAACATAGTAGATGACGGCAGAAAAAGACCTGCACGGTCCATCCAGTCTGCCCAAGAAGACAACTCATGTGTGCTACTTTTGTGTATACCCTACTTTGATTTGTACCTGTGCTCTTCAGGGCATAGACCGTATAAGTCTGCCCAGCGCTATCCCTGCCTCCCAACCTCCAGTCCCGTCTCCCACCACTGGCTCTGGCACAGACCGTATAAGTCTGCCCAGCGCTATCCCTGCCTCCCAACCTCCAGTCCCGCCTCCCACCACTGGCTCTGGCACAGACCGCATAAGTCTGCCCCGCACTATCCCCACCTCCCAAACTCCAGCCCCGCCTCCCACTACTGGCTCTGCTATCCAATCTCGGTTAAGCTCCTGAGGATCCTTTCCTTCTGAACAGGATTCCTTTATGTTTATCCCACGCATGTTTGAATTCCGTTACCGTTTTCCTCTCCACCACCTCCTGTGGGAGGGCATTCCAAGCATCCACCACTCTCTCCGTGAAGAAATACTTCCTGACATTTTTCTTGAGTCTGCCCCCCTTCAATCTCATTTCATGTCCTCTCGTTCTACCGCCTTCGTATCTCCGGAAAAGGTTCGTTTGCGGATTAATACCTTTCAAATATTTGAACGTCTGTATCATATCACCCCTGTTTCTCCTTTCCTCCAGGGTATACATGTTCAGGTCAGCAAGTCTCTCCTCATACGTCTTGTTACGCAAATCCCATACCATTCTCGTAGCTTTTCTTTGCACCACTTCGATTCTTTTTACATCCTTAGCAAGATACGGCCTCCAAAACTGAACACAATACTCTAGATGGGCCTCACCAACGACTTATACAGAGGCATCAACACCCCCTTTCTTCTGCTGGTCACACCTCTCTCTATACAGCCCAACAACCTTCTAGATACAGCCACCGCCTTGTCACACTGTTTCGTCACCTTCAAATCCTCAGATACTATCACCCCAAGGTCCCTCTCCCTGTCTGAACCTATCAGACTCTCGCCACCTAACACATACGTCTCCCATGGACTTCTATTCCCTAAGTGCATCACTTTGCATTTCTTTGCATTGAATTTTAATTGCCAGACCTTAGACCATTGTTCTAGCTTCTTCAAATCCTTTTTCATGTTTTCCACTCCCTCCGGGGTGTCCACTCTGTTACAGATCTTAGTATCATCCGCAAATAGGCAAACTTTACCTTCTAACCCTTCGGCAAGGTCACTCACAAATATATTGAACAGAATCGGCCCCAGCACCGATCCTTGAGGCACTCCACTACTCACCTTTCCCTCCTCCGAGCTAACTCCATTCACCACCACCCTCTGGCGTCTGTCCGTCAACCAGTTCCTAATCCAGTTCACCACTTTAGGTCCTATCTTCAGCCCATCCAGTTTATTTAAAAGCCTCCTGTGGGGAACCGTGTCAAAAGCTTTGCTGAAATCTAAGTAGATTACGTCCATAGCTCGTCCCTGATTCAATTCTCCTGTCACCCAATCAAAAAACTCAATGAGATTCGTTTGGCACGATTTCCCTTTGGTAAAACCATGTTGTCTCGGATCTTGCAACTTATTGGCTTCCAGGAAATTCACTATCCTTTCCTTCAGCATCGCTTCCATTACTTTTCCAATAACCGAAGTGAGGCTTACCGGCCTGTAGTTTCTAGCTACTTCCCTATCACCACTTTTATGAAGAGGGACCACCTCCGCCATTCTCCAATCCCTCGGAACATCTCCCGTCTCCAAGGATTTATTAAACAAATCTTTAAGAGGACCCGCCAGGACCTCTCTGAGCTCCCTTAATATCCTGGGGTGGATCCCGTCCGGTCCCATGGCTTTGTCCACCTTTAGCTTTACAAGTTGTTCATACACACTCTCTTCTGTAAATGATGCTGTATCCACTCCACTATCATTTGTACTTTTTCCAGTCCATCGCGGTCCTGCTCCAGGATTTTCTTCTGTGAAAACAGAACAAAAAGTATCTATTTAGCAAATTTGCTTTTCCTTCATCACTATCTACATAGCGGTTCGCAGTATCTTTTAGTCTCACCAAGTCACTTAACCCTCCATTGCCCCATGTAAGTCGCATTGAGCCTGCGGAGTGGGAAAGCGCGGGGTACAAATGTAACAAAAATAAAATAGATACTACTGGAGATTCTACATGGAATGTTGCTACTATTGGAGATTCTACATGGAATGTTGCTACTATTGGAGATTCTACATGGAATGTTGCTATTCCACTAGCAACATTCCATGTAGAAGGCTGCGCAGGCTTCTGTTTCTGTGAGTCTGACGTCCTGCACGTACGTGCAGTGCGTCAGACTCACAGAAGCAGAAGCCTGCGCGGCCACATTGGTGATCTGCAAGGGCCGACTTCAACATGGAATGTTGCTAGTGGAATAGCAACATTCCATGTAGAATCTCAAATAGTAGCAACAGTGGAGGAGTAGCCTAGTGGTTAGGGTGGTGGACTTTGGTCCTGGGGAACTGAGGAACTGAGTTGATTCCCACTTCAGGCAGGCACAGGTAGCTCCTTGTGACTCTGGGCAAGTCTCTTAACCCCCCATTGCCCCATGTAAGCCGCATTGAGCCTGCCATGAGTGGGAAAGCGCGGGGTACAAATGTAACAAAAATAAAATAGATACTATTGGAGGTTCTACATGGAATGTTGCTACTATTGGAGGTTCTACATGGAATGTTGCTATTCCACTAGCAACATTCCATGTAGAAGCCTGCGCGGCCACATTGGTGATCTGCAAGGGCCGACTTCTACATGGAATGTTGGAACATTCCATGTAGAATCTCAAATAGTAGCAACAGTGGAGGAGTGGCCTAGTGGTTAGGGTGGTGGACTTTGGTCCTCAGGAACTGAGTTCAATTCCCACTTCAGGCACAGGCAGCTCCTTGTGACTCTGGGCAAGTCACTTAACCCTCCATTGCCCCAGGTACAAATAAGTACCTGTATATAATATGTAAGCCACATTGAACCTGCTATGAGTGGGAAAGCACGGGGTACAAATTTAACAAAAAAAAATGATTAGCACCCAAATTTGCACACACATCTCTAAGTGCTCTTTATAGAATTAGGGAGTAAGCATAAAACTGAGCACACAAGATTATAGAATTAAGAATCTAATTTATATGTACAGAACAGCCCTGTCGCATAGCAGAAAGTGATATGATTTATTAAACTCAATAACCACCTTCCTCACAAGCATCAAAGCAGTTTACATAGAATAGAATCTTTATTTATACACCACATTCATCCAAGGAGGGAATACAAAAAAAACATAAATAAAGAATACAAACCCATGGTAGCAGCAAAATGTCAGCTAAAAGTGAGTCCATGAGTAGAAGGCACAGCAAAATCAAGAGGGTACAAAAAATACCAGACAAAATAAATAGTCTCTCAGAATATTCTTGAAATGCACTAGTCTCGATTCAGCCTTTAAGCGTAAAGGCAACTTATTCCACTCTACTGGAGTGATGACAGAAAAAGCACCGATCCAAATCAAATCCACACAAAGGTGTTGTAGAGCGGGTAATACAAGATTACGCTGATCCTGCCATCGTAATGCATGCGTTGGCACAAACCACATCTCGGCTTGTTTAAAATAAACAGAAGAATCCTAGTACAAGGCATGATGAGTAAGCAGCGACAATTTATACAGAAGACGGAACTTGACGGGCAGACATTTCAAACATTTAAGATGATTAGTCATGTGCTGTGTCCTAGACAGATCAAACAACAACCCTACCCCCAAACAAACAGTGCTACAATACTCCAAGTTTTTCAAAATCATAGCTTGGACTACCTTCGTGAAATCTTCCTGCAACAATAACGGTTCCAACTTACACAACATACGTACTGTCATGCTCAAAAAGAAAAAAAGGTAATCTAATATAACCCCCAAAGTTTTTTTTACTTGTACTACTACTACTACTCCTAGTACTGATATAGTAGAGGGTAATACAACAGAAGAATCACAACATACATAACCACTGTTCCCTAAACTAGACTTATCTTTGGCAAATCAAGATTTGAAAGCGCATCACCTCTTCGAGAGAAGCTTCATTGGCTCCCCATCAGAGAAAGAATAAACTTCAAAGTCCATACAATGATTCATAAGATCATATACGGAGAATCCCCTAGCTACGTGAATGACCTGATCGACCTCCCAATCAGAAACAGATCAATGTCCTCACATACTTACCTCAATTTACACCTTCCCAACTGCAAAAGAATTAAATACAATACCACCTTTGCATCCAGTTTCTCATTTTTGGGCAGCCAGCTTTGGAGCGCTCTACCAAGATCCATCCGAACAATTAACGACTATCTACCCTTCAGAAAAATGTTGAAGACACATCTCTTCAAGCAAGCTTACCCTAGCGACCCAACTTAACCTTATAAGCCCACCCACACAACTCTTGCTCTGAAGATGATTATACCTTAAACCATGTCTCCCAAACTCCTTATACTCATCCTCCAGTCTTCTCGTCTCCATCTTCCCTACACCATACCCCTCCCAATCTCTTTCCTTTTGCCTATCATGACTTGTTTACCTTTCCATGTTCAATTCACATAATCTTAAAACCTTACTATTACTATGTTTATTGCAGTTTGTAATATTCTCCTTACAATACTTTGTAACTCTATTTACTATGTAAACCGCATTGAACCTGTTGTGTGTGGGAAAGCGCGGGGTACAAATGTAATAAATTACTAAATAAATAAATATTCAATTATAATCTATTTTGGGTCATCCAAGTCAAGATAGAATTCAAAACTTCTTGTAGCTTAGAAGATCCATCAGGATCAGCCCATGACAAAGGAAAAATAAACCCCGAATGTCATCAGTATATAACTGTGTATGATACTCTTCAAGTTTGCAATAAAGCGCACACAAAGGACGCAAATAGATTTAAAAAGTATAGCCAATAGGACTGATCCTTGTGGAACTCCTGTATGTACAGACTACTCAGTGGATATAGCATCGCCTATACGCACTACTGCAACAAGATTCAGACCATTTCAGGACGTCATCAGCAAGGCCACGTATTCAAACGATGTAAAAAACTGCTGTGGTCTAGGGAGTCAAATAAATAAATTTTAAAAAATGAAACATAAATAAAACAATTTACAAAGTGGCATTATCTATGAAGCAAGCGATGCAAGAAAAGAAAGAAAGGCATTGTTTGAGAAAGTTTATTTGTTGCTGGATTCTTTTTGTGCTTCCTGGCAGTGGTTCCAAACAGGTCACAACAAGCATTCTGTCATAATTTCAAAGCTCAAGCTTGTAAAAGCCTTTAGATTTTATTAAACCATGTCCTGTCATCAGCTTTCAGGGGTCCTTCTACTAAGGTGTGCGGAAAAATGGCCTGCGGTAGTGTCGAAGCGTGTTTTGGGCGTGCGCAGAATTATTTTTCAGCGCATCTACAAAAAATTCCTTTTTTTTTGCCGAAAACGGACGCGTGGCAAAATGAAAACTGCTGCGCGCCCATTTTGGGTCTGAGACCTTAACGCCAGCCATTGACCTAGCGGTAAAGAATCTAGGCGGTAATAACCTACGCACGTCAAATGCCATTTGGCGCATGTCCGTTACACGCGCCTGAAATTTTTTTATAGACACATGCCAAAAATGAAATTACCGCAAGAGCCACATGGTAGTCGGCCGGTAACTCCATTTTGGCGCACGTTGGGCGCGTGTATATGCTTATGTGGCTTAGTAAAAGGGCCCCTCAGTTTTGACATCTAATTGTGGTGACCATTGGATTCTTTTCTGCAACTACTTGATTCAATGATTCATCAAACGTTTAAATGTTACCACGTCTACTATTCAGAGATGCTAGAGACTCCTACTCCACGTGTGACATTTGACATTTATTTCTTTGGAAAGTGAATTCTTCTGGCTCTCTATATATGGAAATAACACCACCATCTATATATTTATTTATTACTTTTGTACCCCGCGCTTTCCCGTTTATCTCAGGCTCAATGCGGCTTACATAGTAACAAGAGAATACAATCTGTACTATCAGAATCAACAAAGGAGGTATGTGATAGGACAAATGAACAAGGAGTAAATGGAATAGAAGAGATGTGAGGGAAAGGATAGGGATAGGTAAGGAGTACAGCGCTGCGTAACCCTAGTAGCGCTCTAGAAATGTTAAGTAGTAGTAGTAGTAGTAGGTGGAGCGATAAAGGAGAAGTTGGGAAGAGCATGGAGGGTAAGAAGGTTGGTAGGAGATATTTTCTGAGTCATTGTTGATAATAATTAGTTGAACCGGTAAATAGATGGATTGCTTATGATTACTTATGGTATGTCACGTCATTCGGGTAAACCTGTTTGAATAGATGGGTTTTCAATAGTTTCCTAAAGGGAAGATATTCACTAATTGACCGAATGTATCTGGGCAGAGCATTCCAGAGTTGAGATCCCAGGTAGGGGAAGTTAGATGCATAGTAGGTTTTGTACTTTAGTCCTTTGCAATTGGGAAGGTGCAGGTTAAGGTATGATCGTGAAGATGTTGACATGTTTCTGGTCGGAAGGTTTAATAGATTGACCATGTAACTTGGTGATACTCCATAGATGATCTTGTGGATTAGTGTAATGGCCTTAAAGTTGAATCGTTCTTTAATAGAGAGCCAATGAAGTTTCATACGGAGGGGTGTTGCACTTTCAAATCTAGGCTTCTCATAAATAAGTCTAGCTGCCGTGTTCTGGGCAGTCTGAAGTTTTTTCATAATTTGGGCCTTACATCCAACGAAGATACTGCGTAAATACTATATAGTACTTGCTGTTGTAAACAAGCAATTACACAAAGATGTCCAAAAC
>NW_021962898.1:0-37063 GCF_901765095.1 Microcaecilia unicolor | reverse complement strand
TAACTACCACCACAAAATGGAAATTATGCAAGGTTTTAGAACGCGAAGAGACACCCTAACCCATGAAGGACATAAAGTGTTAATATTTCAGGACTTCTCAGCTGAGGTACAATTGCAGAGGAAGCAATTTCACCCACTTTGCTCAGCATTAGCCCAGAAAGGTGTGAAGTTTACGTTGCAGTTTCCAGCCACCCTACGAATTTTGATGCAGGGACAATGGAAAATGTTTAAAGCAGTGGCGGAAGCAAAAAAAGCAACACTGGAAGCGGGCCTGATAGATGCAATATAAAGAAGGTAATGCTGTGGACAGGGCAGTTACAAACAAAGTTGAACAATTTACAAGGGTCAAAGTCATGTAAATGGGCGGGGGTCCCACGTGCTCGAAGGTCTCACTACTTTATCTCCTGGGGCACCAGAAGATGGAGAGAGGGTATAATTGGGTTTGGGGAAGGGAGGTACGGGTGGGATTGGAGGGAGGGAAGAGGGGATGGGGGGAATTTAAAGAAGTTAAATACAGGGGGAACAATTAATGGAGAAATGGGACACATTAGGAACAACGGAGGATAGCACGATAAGTACACAATCACTCATAGTCCACAGTAGTCAGATGAATATAAGGCTTTGGGAAGAGAGATGGCTAGATCACAGGAAGTTGAGCCGTTGATGGGAGGTTCAAGAGGTAGATGCCTGTCAGAATAACAACTTGGAACTTGGGGGGGGGGGGTAAACTCCCCAATAAAAAGAGCAAAGATTCTCACAGCCTTGAGGAGGCATAAATCTGACATTGTGTATCTACAGGAGACACATTTGTCAGACACAGAACATGACAAGCTAAAAAGACTGTGGGTGGGAGAAATTTATTCCGTGCCGGCAAAAGGGGAAAAAGGAGGGATAGCGGTCCTTTTCCGAAAAGGGCTGACTTATAAAGCGACACAGGTGGCTATAGGGAAGGAGGGAAGGTATATTATAGTGAAGGTTTGGATGCCAGGACTAGAGATCATTTTGGTAGTACTTTATGGCCCCAATATTTACAATCCAGATTTCTTCAGATCCTTAGTGGGTATATGTAATACTAAAGGTAAACAGAGGTTGGTAGTGGTGGGAGATTTCAATTTGGTGCATAACCCAGATTTGGACTGCTCTAATAATATCTCACCCCATTATTCAGGGAAAAGGGCCAGAGAAATGACATTATTTGTTAGAGAGCTCAATTTAATAGACACCTGGAGAGCCTTACACCCAGCAGAACGTGAATTCACTCACAGATCCAGGGCCCACGGAACGCAATCCAGGTTGGATTACATATTAATTGACAGGGTAATGTTCTCACAGGTGATAGCAACTGCTATAGGCCCAGAAGCAATATCGGACCATTCGCCAGTGTGGATGAATCTGGAGTTGCAAGGGGATATAGGAAAGGGAAGAGGGTAGAGATTTTCAGCATATTTATTCACAGACCCCAAATTTCAAAAATACCTTAACCATAAATGGGCAGATTATGCCCAAAATAATAATCAACATGCCCAGGAGCAACCCGCTTTATTCTGGTCGGCTTCCAAAGCAGTCCTGAGAGGGGACATTATTGCCTTTTGCAGTAAACGTAATAAATGCAGAGCGGCGGGGATCTTGCTGCTAGAATCGAGATTAAAAAAAGCACAAAGCACGTACACGTGTAGGCCGATGAAGGTCAACTTAGAGAATTTGAAATCGGTGCAGGTCGCTCTAAATACCTTGCTACATGAACTAGAACTGAGATCGGCGCTATTCTATAAATATAAACTGCATAGGTATGGGAATCGGGCAGGACGCTTGCTGGCAAGAGTAATAAAGAACTGGGGAGGGCCTAGGACAGTGCCCACCCTTAGAGACAAAAATGATAAATTGACCAATGATCACCTCCAAATAGGTCAAATTTTCACAAAATATTTTGCCACTCTATACAAAAGTCAAGGAGGGCCCCGGGGGGAAGCACTGGTCACATATCTTCAAGAGACACAGCTACCACAAATGCGCAAAAATCAGTTAAAACAGTTAAATGCGCCATTGGCGATGGGAGAACTGCAAAAGGCGATGAAAGCACTGAAACTGCGGTCAGCCCCCGGCCCAGACGGATTTTCCGGGGAATATTATAGACTGTTACCCCCCGGAGCATTAGTGAACTTGCTCAGTTATTTTGAGGAGGTGGTGGAAGAGGGTAAACTACCACTATACGTTAATTCCAAAAGCGGGCAAGTCACCGGAAAGGCCAGGGTCATACAGACCAATATTTCTACTGAATGTGGAGATAAAGCTCTTATCCAAGATACTGGCAGAGCGACTAGCGCAGTGCTTGCCAGACCTGATAGGCCCGGAACAGGTTGGGTTTATAAAAAAAAGGAGAGCGGTCCACAATGTTAGGAAGCTATTGCTTGCAATGGCGACATGCACATTAAAAAACATACCCATGTGGGTGTTAAGCCTTGATGCCGAAAAGGCATTCGATTTAGTAAATTGGGATTACCTATTTCAGGTAATGGTGGCGGTAGGAATATCAGGGTGGTTCTTAAAGGCAGTGGAAGTACTATATAAAGACCCCAAAGCTAGTGTATTTGTTAATGGAAGGCGGGAAAGAGAATTTTCTATTCAAAGGGGTACTAGGCAGGGCTGCCCGTTATCACCCCTACTATTTGTGCTGGCAGTGGAACCATTGTTAAAAAATTTAAGGCAGGCGCAGGAGGTGAAGGGGGTGGAGGTGAAAGATCATCATTTGAAGGTGTTCGCTTATGCAGATGACCTACTCTTGACCATAACAGATCCCAACAACTCCCTGACAGGAGTATTAGAAAGGGTGGAAAGGTTTGGAGGATTTTCAGGGTTTAAGTTAAATTACACCAAGTCCTATATTCTTCCGGTGACAGAGTCAGAAGTGATACAGCACAGGGACCCCCAACAACTAACCTGGACTAAAGGACCAATTAAGTACCTAGGAATCTGGCTCCCAGCAGACCTGACCACCATGTATAATGAAAATCTTAAACGATTGCTGAAAGAGACTGCAAAGAGGTTGAATATGTGGAAAGCACTACCTGTTACGCTCTTGGGACGGATAGCCTTATATAATATGTTCATTGTACCGAAATGGTTATATGTGTTCCAAACAATACCATTATATTTGACAAGAACGGATGAGAAGAAGTTAAATAGACTTTTACAATCATTCCTTTGGCAGGGTAAAAAGGCACGACTACCAATGTCAACTCTGACAACCCCAGTGGAATATGGTGGGCTGGGCCTATTAAGAGTGAGATACCTGACAGTGGCATGCGGAATGCGTCATGTCAATGATTGGTTCCATGGGACAGAAGACTTGTCCAACACCAAACTGGAACTCCAAATGATGCCGGAATTGCATTTCACAAATTATTTATATGTGGGTGGGGGACCAATCCCGGACATTCTGAGATACTCAATGATAATGCCAGCGGCAAAAGCAACTTGGTCTTGGGTATGCCGCCTACATAAATTTTCAGCAAAAGTAACACCTTTACAGGCCATCTGTGGGAATGTACAGTTTGCACCTGGGATGTTGTACCCAGCATTTCAAAAGTGGATACACAGGGGATTGATATACCTTCAGCACGCATTAGACCCGGAAGGTAGGACTAAACCCTTTGTGGAACTACAAACAGAATTTGGGCTTCCGGATACAGACAAATTTCATTATATGCAGCTTAAACACTACATAGATTCCCTAGGGTGGGAACCGCTGGCAGAGGACGTACAAGAGGAACTGTCATCAGCATTTTCCCTGGCAGCCCAGCAGGAAGTTCCACTCACGTTCCATCATAGACACATAAGAGACATGACAGAGGAGCCGGATTACATCAGATTAGCAACACAATAGAGCAGTGAACTTCATATTAGAATTTCAGCCGCACAATTAAAAACACATGTCTTGTCCATCAGACGTGTCAGCGCAGCAGCGAGTCATTGGGAAGTGCAGTATAAGTTTGCGATGCGAATCCATGTGGCTCCTAGAAGAGCTTTCCATATGGGAATGTCCTCCTGGGGCGATTGCCCAAAATGTGGAGAGGCCGGAGCAACTTTAGGACACATGTTTTGGACCTGCGTGAGCGTGGGGAAATTTTGGAAATCCATTCTGTTTTCTGTATCTAAGCTCTGGAATACAAAATGGACTTATGATGCTGGGCTATTGTTTGGACACCCCAGACTATTAAAGCCTAGCCCCAAAGGATTTACAGAATTTGTGGCCAAAGCGACTATCACTTCCAAACAGGTCATAAATATTAGCAGAGTGGATCTCGCATAAGGCACCTACACTACAACAATGGCGGACACGAATGTTGCTATTGATGCGCTTGGAACGAGCTGGGCTGGTCGACTTGGAATCGAGAGAAGGGAAGAAATTTCAACAGTGCTGGGGCCCGTTCTGGATGACACTTACGCCCGGAGCACGAAGCCATCTGTTGAACTTATGAACATTAGAGACATGTGTGTGCTATAGTGAGGACTGTGTTGAAAGTTGATGAGTTCCATAAAAGGGGGGGAGGGATTAGTTTGGGAGGGGGAGCATGGGGGTTAATGTAAAATGATTGATGATTTCATGTTGAGTTGTTTCAGTTCCACAGCTGTATTTTCTTGAGATTTTCTCATCAATAAAAAATGATTTAAACATAGTTTGCGGTTACTTAATCTATACTGAGTGATGATCTATAAAAATTTGGCTTCCCTCAGGTATATTGATGTTTTAGGGGGTCTTTTACAAAGGTGTGCTAGCGTTTTTAGTGTGCGCTAAACACTAGAGACACCCATAGGGATATATGGGTGCATAGGCGGTCGGTGGCCCAACTGTTTGGGGAGGCTAAAGGGGGCGGGGTTAGGGGTGGGGCCGGGGCAGGGCTTACATCCATAATTGTCTGACAACACAGAAAAAAAATAAGTAAAAATAAGTCACAATTAATACCTTTTATTAAATTTAGATATTAAATATGAATCATATGTCAAAGAGTAAAGTGGTTGCTCAAAGCATGTACTAACCACAATTGCTCAACTGCAAAACACTATGCACAAATTTGTGCAAAAACACACTCATAAACCTTACTGTACCATAACACTGGGCAGACCCTAGTAAACCAATATACCACCCATATGGAAAATGCAGACCGTCAACAATATGAAACAAGGGATCATAATATCACAATTCTCATGTAGAGCCACAAAACACCCTTTTAGGGTGGAAAGTGTTCACAATGAGCTCCTTTTATGAACGACTATATGTAGATCCTTCAAGAGGTAGTGTGTCATGATTTAGGCTCTAAAACCCTTTCTGATGATTTGGTGCCACCTCAGAAAGCCCAAAACACAATCTCTCCACTGCAGTGGCGTAGCCAGGCATCCAATTTTGGGTGGGCCTGAGCACAAAGTGGGTGAGCACAAAATTTTCTCTCTTCCCCAGCACTTCCCAATTCAAAATATAAATCCTTTTAGCAGATGAGGATCCCCAATCTCTGTCAACTGAAGGCCTCCAGTAAAGATGGCCAGAACTCCTCTCCACCAAGCCCAGTAGGCAGCAGCAACTCCTCGAGCCACTGATGCCAGCACCCCATACATTCTTAGTTGTCAGTGGCTCCAGGATGCTGCTCCCATCTGCCAAGCTCAGTAGAAGGCATCTCTGGCCAGCTTCAGAAGAGACCCCAGCTAGTAGGGCTTGGGAATCCCCACTAGCTACAGCAAGGGTCAGGGCTGCCGTTAGCCATGCTGGTGACCAGGGCAGAAAATAAAGCCCCTCCCCCAATTCCCTCTCCTCTCCAATCTCCTCATCTGCCGCTAAAGTCACACTGACAGACACTCAAATTAGAAATAAAAATATATAGACAAAATTGAACTGGGAACCTCAGCATGTACTGCAACACTGGAGAGAAAAAAAAACCCAAATCAAAACAAAAGCGCATTTCCTTTTCTACTTAACACAATAAAAAGACATCCGCTATGCACATTTCCCAAAGTTAACATATTCCATTTAAAATATTCAAAGTAAAATGATTTTCCTACTTTATTGTCTGGACATTTTATTTTTCCATCATGTTGGTTCCAATTTCTGTCTGTATTCTGCTAATTCTTCAAGCGGTTGTCCATTTGTCATTTTTCTCCTGTCGTTTCATTTCCTCACTACACCTACCTCTGAAATTTTGATCCTTCCATTTTAGCTCTTTCCTTCCTTTTTTTCTTTTCTGCCTCTGTACACTCAAATTTCATCCGCTTCCTAAATCTTTTCCTTCTTTTTACTTTTCAGATATCTATCACATTTCCATCTCCTTTCACCCACTAGCTCTCCCATTCCCCCATCTCTCTCCTTCTCAGCCTTCCATTCCCTTCTATCTTCGATCTACGCGCCATTGCCATATTTCTACCCCCTGTGGTCACTATTCTCTCATTTTTTCCTTGCCATCTCTCCACTCCCTGGGCCTCTCCCCCATGCTTTCCACCATTCCCAGTGTCTCCCTCCCTCCACCCTTCCAGTCCAGCATCTGTTCCCTCTTTCTACCCTGTAGCCTGATATTTCCCTATCCCTTTTACCTCCCACCACCAGCATCTTCCTGTCCCATCTCTCTCCCCTCCCCCATTGTCCAGCATTTTCCCTTTCTCTTCCCTACCATCCACTGTCTATCTTCTCTCCCTGGATCCATCTTCCCTCTTTCTCCCCTCCCTTACTTGTGCATCTCTCCTTTCCTCTCCTCTTCTCCACCTTCATGTCCAACTTTTCTCCCTCTCCCTGCCTTGAGCCCCTGGTTTGACATCTCTCTCTGCCCCCCACCACCACCATCATCATCTCTCCATCCTTCCTTTCCCTCACTGCCATGTTCAACATTTCCCCTCTCACCTCTCCCTTCCACTTCCATGTCCAAAATGTTTTTTTCTCTCATGCCCTTTCTCTCCCTCTCCCCATCCCACCCATATCCAACAATTCTCCCTCTCTTTCCCCTTGCAGCATCTCTCCGTCCCTCCCCAGCTCTACCCTGTCTCACTCCCTCATCCCAACAGTGCTCCTGTCTCTCCCCGACCCCCCCACCCACACACCACACACACACACGCACGTTTTTCCCTCCCTTTCCCCAGCGACAGTCTGGCACCTGGCTGCAGGCCTTCTTTCCCCTCCCCTTCGGGCAGCGCCGCAGTCTATCCCTACAGCTGAGCAAAGCTGCACGGCACTGGGTCCGTCTCCGTCCTGCCGCTACTTCTGCCCTCCGGCTTTGTTGTGATCTTTGTTTGCTCTTCTGCAGCGGTTCCGGATCCGCGCGCTCCCAGGCCTGTCTGTATGCTGCCTGCTACTGCTTCCTCTGCGCTGGCCCCGCCTATTCTTCTGAAGAGGCGGGGCCCAGCGCAGAGGAAGCAGTCGCAGGCAGCATACACAGACAGCCCTGGGAGCGCACAGATCCGGAACCGCTGCAGAAGAGCAAACAAAGATCACGGAGTCAGAGGGCAGAAGTAGCGGCAGGACAGAGACGAACCCGGTGCGGTGCAGCTTTGCTCAGCTGTAGCGATAGACTGCGGCGCTGCCCGAAGGGAAGGGAGGGAGGGGAAAGAAGGCCTGCGTGCCGGCGGGGGATCAATTCTTTTGTCATCGCTCGCTCTGCATCGTCGCTGGGTGGACCTGAGCCCAAAGTGGGTGAGCCCAGGCCCACCCAGGCCCACCCGTGGCTACGCCCCTGCTCCACTGCAAAACACTATACACAAACGTGTGCAAAAACACACTCATATAGCCTTACCAAACCATAACAGTACTAATTCCAAGGACAGGACGAGCTAAACCTTATGCGTGGAAAGGCAGCACTGTAATTACACCGGGCTCTAAAACACCAGTGTACAACCTAGTGAAACAAAAAAAAAAAATCAAAAAGGGCTGAAAATACTACACGCTAGAAGAATACTGCACCTTGATCACACATGAAAAACACATGACACAACAGATATGAAGGCAAAATACAGAACTGGAAAGTTACCTCAAGAAGTCAGACTCAGCATGCAGCAATACTAGAAAAATTGAAATTTACATGCAAAACATCACAGATGCACATTTCCAAAAGCTGACATATTCCAGTTAATAAATTCTGAATAAAATACTTTTTTCTACCTTTGTTGTCTGATCATTTAGTTTTTCTATTAGGTTTGGTCCCAGTGTCTTCTGTTTTATGCAGTGTCTTCTTTCCATCTGATATTTTTTCTCTCACCATGTCCACCATCCTCCTGTGTCCTTATGCGTCCTGTCTACCATCTGTAGCCCTGTCCCTATCCTTCAGTATCCCGATCCAGCTCTTAAATTCAACAGTTTTCCCTCCATCCACATCCAGCATTTCTCCTCACTCCCCTCCATCCATGTGCATATACTTTCCTCTCCTCCATCCATGTCCAGCACCTTCCCTCTTTCTCTCCTACCATTCCATCCAGTGTCATCCCTCTTTCTCTTTCCATCCTTCCACCCATTATCCTCTCCCAATCCTTCCGTCCATTGTCTTCCGCTATCTCCCCTTCCTTCTAGACAGTTTTCTCTCTTGACCCTTTTCCATCCAGCATGTCCTCTCTCACCCCATCCTTCCAGTGTCTTTCCTCTTTCCCTCCCTACCAGCGTCTTCCCTCATTCTGCCCCCTCCTTCCAGCATTTTTCCTCTTTCTCCCTCCTTTCATCCAGCCAGCATTTCTCAGTCTGACAGCTAGGGTCTCCCCCAGTTTCTCCCCAGCAGCTTCTCTCTCTCTCCTGCCCATGTCCCCTCTTTCTCTCCCCATCTCTTTCTGGCTCTCCCCTGCTTTTTTCCATGTCCCTGGCTCTCCCCTGCTCTTTTCCCTCTTTCTCTCCCCATCTCTTTCTGGCTCTCCCCTGCTTTTTTCCATGTCCCTGGCTTTCCCCTGCTCTTTTCCATGGCCCCTCTTTCTCTCCCCATCTCTTTCTGACTCTCCCCTGCTTTTTTCCATGTCCCTGGCTTTCCCCTGCTCTTTTCCATGGCCCCTCTTTCTCTCCCCATCTCTTTCTGACTCTCCCCTGCTTTTTTCCATGTCCCTGGCTCTCCCCTGCTCTTTTCCATGTCCCCTCTTTCTTTCCCTATCGCTCTCTGGCTCTCCACTGCTCTTGTTCATTTCCCCTGGCTCTCCCCTGCTCTCCTTCTCTCTCCTCCTACCGTTTCCACACGTTCTCTTCTCTCCCTCCGGCCCGGGCCTCTTTACAGCAGCGCTGACAGAAGAAGAAAAAGAAGCGCGGGGCCGCAGCAGCGTTCAGACATGCGCTATCGGCTCTGCCGGTCCTCTGCCCACGGAACGGGAAATTGACGTCACGGGGCAGAGACCGGCGGAGCCGACAGCGCATGTCTGAATGCTGCTGCGGCCCCGCGCTTCTTTTTCTTCTTATGTTATGCTTATGCTGGCTCCGAGAGAAGCGGCGGCGGCAGCGGATGATGGTAGGTGTCGTTCCTGGCTGCCGCTGCACTGCTCAATAGAAGTGGCGGCAGCAGAAGATTTCGTCGTCGGGAGTCTCCGGCTACATTTGGAGAGGGAGGCAGGCGGGGCCGCCACGAAGGTCACAGCTGGGCTGGGGAGGCTTAACCTCCCCAAGCCTCTTATACGGGGCACCTATGTATGGGTGTCTCAAGCATTTAGCATGTTTATTTTTAGCATGTGTTAAAAATGCTAGCACTTCTTTGTAAGTGGACCCCTTAGTGCACACCGCAGTGTTTATTTCCTGGGTAGGCTCTTGTGTGACTCATGGAAGTTACTGTTATGATTGTATGGTAGAATTGCTCTGTGGGTCTGAATGGCATTTGAAGTACTTCACAGTGTGACTGGTACTGGATTTTGGATTTGGATTTGGATCACACCTTTCGCATTAGTAGCTCAAGGCAAGTTACATTCAGGTACAGTAGGTATTTTCCTGTCCCTGGAAGGCTTATTATATAAGTTTTGTACCTGGGGCAGTGGAGAGTTAAGGAGCCCTTTTACTAAGCTGCGCTAGTGACCGCGGTCATTTTTGTTGCTCGCTGGGGGCCCTTTTTACCACAGCGGGTAAAAAGGCTGAAAAAGAAATGGCCATGTGGTAAGATTGAACTTACCTTGTGGTCATGCTGGGGGGAGCACTTACCACCACCCATTGAGGTGGCAGTAGGGGCTTCTGCACTAACCCACCGTTAGCCAGGCAGCACTCGCCACTTCCCGATTACCACCAGGTAACCCCCTGCGGGAATGTTTTTCAAATATTTCTGCTAACACCAGAAATGCCATGCACTGGGGGTGGAACTACCACCGGTGCCCACACTGGGCCAGCAGAAGGTCCAGATTGGCACATGGTACGCCCACATTGGGCTTGCCGGCCGCTTAGTAAAAGGAACCCTAAGTGAATTGCCTAGGATCTCAAGGAGTGGCAGTAGGATTTGTATCCTGTCTTCCTTGGTTCTCGGCCTACTGCTCTAACCATTAGGTACAGCTAATAAATATAACACATATTATGTATATTAGCTGTCTCTAGTGTTTGGTAACTCAACAGCAAACTAATAGCTAGCAGAACTGAAGCCTGATGGCCATTTCAGAAACTTAAATAGTATCCTCTCTGGGCCAGGCAGGGACTTACCAACTGTACTTCAATTTGTATATTGCCGAAAACTCAGATTTAGATAGGCAAATAATCAAATCCAATTAGCTTTTGTTGACCTGTGCTCATCAGCGTCTCTCCCCCTAGCAAATATAGCTCTTTTGGGTTCCTACACCCCATGTGCATCACTACACACTTCTTTGCATTCAATTTTAACAGCCAAACATTAGATCATCCTTCTAATGTATTTAGATCACTTTTTCATGCTGTCTACTCCCTCAAGATTATCCACTCTGTTTGATTGCCTAAGACTCCAGCAGAGCAGGTCCTATACTTCTTTACTCCTATCTCTTAGAGATCAAAAGAAAGAAATCCACACAGCACACCACTAATAAGAAAAAAGTACAGATCAAAGGCCTTTGGGAGAGAGTGTGGGGCTCACATAATAACAGTGAGCTAACCCAAAACTGTCTCAACTCCTTCTGGCTCTCTGCTTCATTTTATTGGCATAAAGTATTACGTCATGAGTTACATGTCAATAGGTTTACATCATACCACAAGATACAAACAATAGATACCCATTGGCTGAGATTGTATTCAGCTTTCTCCGAGGACAAGCAGGCTGCTTGTTCTCACGACTGGGTTGACGTCTACGGCAGCCCCCACCAACCGGAACAAAAACTTCGCGGGCGGTCCCGCACGCAGGGCACACCCACCGCGCATGCGCGGCCGTCTTCCCGCCCGTGCGTGACCGTTCCCGCTCAGTTTTTTTCGATTCCGCGCTGGAGAGAGACGTGTTACCGTCTCTCTCTCTGTCAGCCCCGGAAACCGAGTTTTTTTTCTCTTTTCGTGCGCGTTCGCACCTCTTTTCTTTATTTCTTCTGTTAAAAAAAAAAGAAGAAGTTTGTCCCCTCGTCGTCTTTAGCCGCGGGGGTGCCTCGTTGCGGCCTTGTGGCCGCGCCGTCGTTTCTTTTTTCGGGTGTGCTTTTCACCGCCACCATCGACGACTTACTTCGCTGACGCGATTTTTCCGTCGATGTCCTCGAAGGTCCCGAGCGGATTCAAAAAGTGTGGTCGGTGCGGCCGGCAGATCTCGCAAACCGATACCCACGCTTGGTGCCTCCAGTGCCTTGGGCCGGAGCATAATACCAAGACGTGCACCTTGTGTCTCGGCTTACGGAAGCGGACACAGGTGGCGAGACAAGTTCTTCGGGACCGTCTTTTTGGAACTTGCGCCGGCCCCTCGATGTCGACGACATCGGTGTCGACGGCCGGATCTTCGGTACCGGTACCGATGTCGACGAAATCAGCACCAACGATGGCACCGACCCCAGGAGTACAGGTACCGTTGGCCCGCCGGTCCACCGGCGACGGCGGGGGTGAGCGGCCGCGTGGGCAATCGGCCCCGGCCACTCCCTCTACCCAGGGCCATCGGGACTGAACCCTGTCAGACCTGATCCCTCGAGGCCGGGGGGGTTCTACCTCCTCTTCATCTCTGCCGCCGAGCGCCGATGATGGGCACCGTAAGAAGACTAAAAAGCACCGTCATCGGTCGCCCACGGCGCACGGGACTACCAGCTCCGGCGCCTCCAGAGATGATTCGACGCCGAGGAAGCGGCAGTGCCGAGAGGAGCGTTCCCCCTCGGTCAAAGAGGTGTCGCTGCGTCAGTCCATGGGTACTTCGGTACCATCTCCTGGACCCGAGCAGCTTCCAGCACCGGCACCCACACCGGCCCCCCTGCCTTTCCCGACAGCGGGCCTTGATGAGTGGCTCTGAGCCATTCTTCCAGGGATTCTGGAAGGGCTGATGCGCTAGGCTTTGCCGGCACCGGGGGTGCTTGCGCCCCCGGCGCCGTTGATGGAGGCGCCGGTGTGCTCTAGCCTGATGCCGAGGCCTCCGACACCGGCGCTGCTTGCGGTACCGGTGTCGACAGCCACGCAGGTGGAATCCCCGTCGATGGAGGGAGCTTCATCCCCGCCGGCACGGAAGTCCACCTCTCGACGCCACCATCGAGGACATGGTTCCTCGCAGTCGAGACGGGCCCGGTTCAGGTCTGAGCTGCAAGATCTCATGTCCGACACCGAGGAAGAGGCCTCGTGGGGGGAGGAGGAGGACCCCAGATATTTCTCCTCAGAGGAGTCTGAGGGCCTTCCCTCCGACCCCACTCCTTCACCGGAGAGGAAGCTCTCGCCCCCTGAGAGCCTCTCTTTTGCCTCCTTCGTCAGGGATATGTCTATTTGCATTCCCTTCCCCGTGGTCTCTGTGGATGAGCCGAGGGCCGAGATGCTCGAGGTCCTCGACTATCCATCACCACCTAGAGAGTCTTCCACGGTGCCGTTGCACAATGTCCTCAAAGAGACACTGCTTCGGAACTGGCTGAAGCCATTATCTAACCCCACCATCCCCAAGAAAGCGGAGTCCCAATACAGGATCCACTCTGACCCAGAGTTGATGCGGCCCCAATTGCCTCATGACTCGGCGGTCGTGGACTCTGCTCTCAAGAGGGCACGGAGTTCGAAGGATACCACCTCGGCGGCCCCGGGGCGGGAGTCTCGCACTCTGGACTCGTTTGGGAGGAAGGCCTACCAATCTTCCACGCTCGTGACCTGCATCCAGTCGTACCAGCTCTACATGAGCATTCACATGCGGAACAATGTGAAGCAACTGGCGGACCTGGTCGACAAGCTCCCTCCAGAGCAGTCCAGGCCCTATCAGGAGGTGGTCAGGCAGCTGAAGGCGTGCAGAAAGTTCCTGTCCAGGGGTATCTATGACACCTGTGATGTGGCATCT
The DNA here is from genome assembly GCF_901765095.1 of Microcaecilia unicolor. Classification (NCBI taxonomy): domain Eukaryota; kingdom Metazoa; phylum Chordata; class Amphibia; order Gymnophiona; family Siphonopidae; genus Microcaecilia; species Microcaecilia unicolor. Next base: position 23,702 of record NW_021962898.1, on the reverse strand, counting down.
CGAGCTGGGGCCACAGTGATGCGCAGACTCTCCTGGCTGCGTGCTTCTGACCTGGACAACCGCACCCAGCAACGACTGGCGGATGTCCCTTGTCAGGGGGATAACATCTTTGGCGAGAAGGTCGAGCAGTTGGTGGACCAACTACACCAGCGGGAAACCGCCCTCGACAAGCTCTCCCACCGGGCACCTTCAGCATCCACCTCAGCAGGTGGACGTTTTTCCCGGGCCAGGCAGGCTGCGCCCTACGCCTACAAGAAGCGCAGGTACACCCAGCCGGCCCAAAGGCTTCCTCAGGCACAGGGACAGTCCCAGCGCGCTTGTTCCCGTCAACAGCGTGCGCCTAAGCAGCCCCCTGCGCATCCACAGCAAAAGCCGGGGACGGGCTTTTGACTGGATCCTTGGGAACATAGCCTCCATCAAAGTGTCCGTACCGGACGACCTGCCGGTCGGGGGGAGGTTGAAAGTTTTTCACCAAAGGTGGCCTCTGATAACCTCCGACCAGTGGGTTCTCCAAATAGTGCGGTACGGATACACCCTGAATTTGGCCTCTACTCCACCAAATTGCCCACCGGGAGCCCAATCCTTCAGCTCCAATCACAGGCAGGTACTTGCAGAGGAACTCTCCGCCCTTCTCAGCGCCAATGCGGTCGAGCCCGTGCCACCAGGGCAGGAAGGGCGGGGATTCTATTCCAGGTACTTCCTTGTGGAAAAGAAAACAGGGGGGGATGCGCCCCATCCTAGACCTGAGAGGCCTGAACAAATTCCTGGTCAAAGAGAAGTTCAGGATGCTTTCCTTAGGCACCCTTCTACCAATGATTCAGAAAGACGATTGGCTATGTTCCCTGGATTTAAAGGATGCTTATACTCACACCCCGATACTGCCAGCCCACAGACAGTATCTCAGATTCCGCCTGGGGACACGGCACTTTCAGTATTGTGTGCTGCCCTTTGGGCTCGCCTCTGCCCCACGGGTGTTCACAAAGTGCCTCGTGGTGGTCGCGGCGTATCTAAGCAAGCTGGGAGTGCACGTGTTCCCGTATCTCGACGATTGGCTGGTCAAGAGTACCTCGGAGGCAGGGGCTCTCCGGTCCATGCAGTGCACTATTCACCTCCTGGAGCTGCTGGGGTTTGTGATAAATTACCCAAAGTCCCATCTCCAGCCAGTCCAATCTCTGGAATTCATAGGAGCTCTGCTGAATTCACAGACGGCTCAGGCCTTTCTTCCCGAAGCGAGGGCCCACAACCTCCTGTCCCTCGCTTCCCAGACCAGAGCGTCTCAGCAGGTCACAGCTCGGCAGATGTTGAGACTCCTGGGTCATATGGCCTCTACAGTTCATGTGACTCCCATGGCTTGTCTTCACATGAGATCTGCTCAATGGACCCTAGCTTCCCAGTGGTGCCAAGCCACCGGGAATCTAGAAGATGTCATCCGCCTGTCCCACAGTTGCCGCAATTCGCTGCACTGGTAGACACTTCGGACCAATTTGACCCTGGGACGTCCATTCCAAATTCCGCAGCCCATGAAGGTGCTGACGACGGATGCATCTCGCCTGGGGTAGGGAGCTCATGTCGATGGGCTTCACACCCAGGGACTGTGGTCCCTCCAGGAACAGGATCTTCAGATCAACCTCCTGGAGCTCTGAGCGGTCTGGAACGCACTGAAGGCCTTCAGAGATCGGCTGTCCTACCAAATTATCCAAATTCGGACAGACAATCAGGTTGCAATGTATTACATCAACAAGCAGGGGGGCACCGGATCTCGCCCCCTGTGTCAGGAAGCCGTCAGGATGTGGCGTTGGGCTTGCCAGTTCGGCATGCTTCTCCAAGCCACATACCTGGCAGGCGTAAACAACAGTCTGGCCAACAGACTGAGCAGAGTCATGCAACCGCACGAGTGGTCGCTCCATTCCAGAGTGGTACGCAAGATCTTCCGAGAGTGGGGCACTCCCTCGGTGGACCTTTTCGCCTCTCAGACCAACCACAAGCTGCCTCTGTTCTGTTCCAGACTACAGGCACAGGGCAGACTGGCGTCGGATGCCTTTCTCCTCCATTGGGGGACCAGCCTCCTGTATGCTTATCCTCCCATACCTTTGGTGGGGAAGACCTTACTGAAGCTCAAGCAAGACCGCGGCACCATGATTCTGATAGCGCCTTTTTGGCCCCGTCAGATCCGGTTCCCTCTACTTCTGGAGTTGTCCTCCGAAGAACCATGGAGATTGGAGTGTTTTCCGACTCTCATTTCGCAGAACGACGGAGCGCTTCTGCACCCCAACCTTCAGTCTCTGGCTCTCACGGCCTGGATGTTGAGGGCGTAGACTTTGCTTCGTTGGGTCTGTCTGAGGGTGTCTCCCGCGTCTTGCTTGCCTCTAGAAAGGATTCCACTAAAAAGAGTTACTTTTTTAAGTGGAGGAGGTTTGTCGTTTGGTGTGAGAGCAAGGCCCTAGAACCTCGCTTGAATACCTTCTGCACTTATCATTGTCTGGCCTCAAGACCAACTCAGTACAGAATCACCTTTGTGCGATTAGTGCTTACCATTATCGTGTAGAGGGTAAAGCCATCTCTGGAGAGCCTTTAGTCGTTCGATTCATGAGAGGCTTGCTTTTGTCAAGGCCCCCTGTCAAGCCTCCTGCAGTGTCATGGGATCTCAACGTCGTCCTCACCCAGCTGATGAAACCTCCTTTTGAGCCACTGAATTCCTGCCATCTGAAGTACTTGACCTGGAAGGTCATTTTCTTGGTGGCAGTTACTTCAGCTCGTAGAGTCAGTGAGCTGCAAGCCCTGGTAGCTCATGCTCTTTATACCAAATTTCATCATAACAGAGTAGTACTCCGCACTCACCCTAAGTTCCTGCCAAAGGTGGTGTCGGAGTTCCATCTTAACCAGTCAATTGTCTTGCCAACATTCTTTCTCAGACCACATACCCGCCCTGCTGAACGTCAGTTGCACACATTGGACTGCAAGCGAGCGTTGGCCTTCTATCTGGAGCGGACACAGCCCCACAGACAGTCCGCCCAATTGTTTATTTCTTTCGACCCCAATAGGAAAGGGGTCACTGTCGGGAAACGCACCATCTCCAATTGGCTAGCAGATTGCATTTCCTTCACTTACGCCCAGGCTGGGCTGGCTCTTGAGGGTCATGTCACGGCTCATAGTGTTAGAGCCATGGCAGCGTCAGTGGCCCACTTGAAGTCAGCCACTATTGAAGAGATTTGCAAGGCTGCGACGTGGTCATCTGTCCACACATTCACATCACATTACTGCCTCCAGCAGGATACCCGACGCGACAGTCGGTTCGGGCAGTCGGTCTGCAGAATCTGTTTGGGGTTTGAATCCAACTCCACCCTCCAGGACCCGATTTTGTTCTGTTCAGGCTGCAATCTCAGTTAGTTGTTCTTCGTAAGTCAATTTCTGTTATGCCCTCGCCGTTGCGAGGTTAAATTGACCTGGGTTCTTGTTTTGAGTGAGCCTGAGAGCTAGGGATACCCCAGTCGTGAGAACAAGCAGCCTGCTTGTCCTCGGAGAAAGCGAATGATACATACCTGTAGCAGGTGTTCTCCGAGGCTAGCAGGCTGATTGTTCTCACCTAACCTCCCTCCTCCCCTTTGGAGTTGCGTTTTTCCTCATTCCTTTGCTTGTCATTCAACTGAGCGGGAACGGTCACGCACGGGCAGGAAGACGGCCGCGCATGCGCTGTGGGCGTGCCCTGCGTGCGGGACCGACCGCAAAGTTTTTGTACTGGTTGGTGGGGGCTGCCGTGGACGTCAACCCAGTCGTGAGAACAATCAGCCTGCTGTCCTCGGAGAACACCTGCTACAGGTACGTATCATTCGCTTTATCAGCATTCTAGAGAGCAAAGATCATACAGCTCCTAGTTATTTCAGCAAAACTCATTACCATATTGGGAACATGAAATTCTTAAGCAATACAGTATACATCTATTCACTCAAAACATACAAACTCTTTTCCCTATGCTTACCAAACATATGCATGCTTAGTGGTTTTTCCTATCATCTGGGCAGACATTTATTACTTCTGCAAGTTTAACTGTTAGCAATGTGTCAGCAGTCTGTAGCTAAGTTAAATACATCTGTTCTGCTCTACAATTTAATATTTAACTCTTGGTTATTCCTTTCTAAGCTGGGGGCCTATCATGTTCATAATACATCCTTAATATCATCACGTTGGGTCAGTTTAAATGAATCTTTTTTAAACATTTCACTATTAAGTAATACTTTTGGTTTAGTCAGCTTACTTTGACGGTTGCATATTCTTTATAAGTTTGTGTTACAATTTTCATAAATTTCTATTATATTTATCAATTGTTTTGTTTGCAATATTTACATGGTTTATGTTGTACATATTTATCAGCTTATTGGATAGGTATATTTCAATGTGAATCTTAATTTTAAATTTTTTTTATTTTTATATCTATGAAATGGCATTATTGTATCTAACATTTCAATAATAGTGTTGTGTGTGAGTGCAAGAGCCTGATAATTAGGAACTGTGCAATAACCCTGACCCGGCTAGAGATGCACCTCCTGTTGAAAATTCCTGGCTATGCCATTGTAGTTCTTTTTCTTATATTATGTGTTTTTAATTGATTTGTACAGCACTCTGCTCTGCTTGCCAGTTAGAGAGTGGTATAGCAAATTTAATAAAACTATAAACTATACACACTTTGGAACTTTATTATCTAGTGAGAACACATAAATGGTTTCTGTTTGAAAACGGACTGCAATATACATTCCCTTCATCACAAGCAAGAACTAACTAACCAGTAAGAATGGAAAGAGTAAAAGAAGGTATCATGTTTTAGAATTTGTGATAGCCTGGTTGGCTTACAGTCTTCTGTTAGTGTTCATCAAATTACAGGCGCTAGACTAACAATGAAAACTGAAATACATACACTAACCATATATCACACTTGAAAAAATAATGAGCCACACCTACAGTTTGTTTTTGTGTAGTCTTTCATTAAAAGCAATTAAAGGTTTTTTTTGTTGTTTGTTTGTTTCATTTTATGGGTACAGGCTATCTTAAATGGATTTCTGACGGATTTCCCCCCAGCAGTTAAGCAAACTGCAGCAAATATTGTTGAAGCTGCAGTTGAAATTTACCACAGAATGAGCATTGATCTTCTTCCCACTCCTGCCAAATCTCATTACGTGTTTAATTTACGTGATTTGTCAAAGTGTGTGCAAGGTAATCTACTTTATCACTGTTGAAAATTTTTCTGCATCATAGTCATTATAAATTTCAAATGTGTTTTTATTGCTTGAGAATTTGGGGTCTTTCAACAATATGAAAGGTTTAACTCTTTTTTTTCTTGTTTTAAATTTGAAATTAAAGAATTTTAGAAATATGTTCAAATGATATTTTGATATGTTCTTCATGTTTTCAGGTCTGGAAAGTTGATTACATATCTATGTGGATTGGATAGTTATCTGGATTTTCAGAGAGCATTTGCTAAAGTCCCTCAGGCGAGATTCTTCTAGGAATTTATAAGTCTTGGGGCAGGAGGCAGTGTCCTATTGTAGCTTAGTAACTGTGTAAAAGATAGGATGCAAATAGTATTAATAAGAACTTAGTTTTCCTAATGAAGAGAAATAAATAGTGAAGTGCTCCAAAGAAGCACACTAGGACTAGTGTTGTTTAACTCATTCATTAAGATCTGATAAAGAACCAATGTATGAAGTGATCACATTTGTCAATGATTTAAAAATATATTCAAACTAGTTAAAACTTGAGCAAACTAAGGAATTACATGAGAATTATGTGAGAATGAGGAATTGGGCATCTAAACTGCAGGTAAAAATTAGTTGAGATAAATGCAAATTGATGCAGATACAGAAAGATAATCCAGACTACAGAGGCAATTTCAAAGAGTTTTATCTAGATTAAAAGGGTGTAAATGATTTTAGCGCATAAATCGCCTGTCTAAATATTGACTTCCTTAAATGTGGTTAAAAATCTACATGAGGTTCCATAATACTTGGCACACTGGATGGGCCATACCGGTTCTTTAATATGCCATTATTAAGTATGGTACATTCCCCCAATATTGAGCTGGCAGCGTTAAGTGTTTTGCTGCCTGCCACCAGCATTATTCCTAGATATTCAATGCCAGGCCGTGTCCAGGCTTTAGCATTGAATATCCTTTTTTTTTTTTGAGCTGGCTAACATATAACTGGCGAAGTCATTATTCAGCCCTTGACTGCATAAGCCAAACTGCTTAAAGATAGGACTGCTATTTATGCAGCCCAATTTAAGTGGTTTACTTATGCGGTGAGGTGCTGAATATTAGCACTTAACTGGACTGCACCCCTGGAATGCCCACAAGTTTGCTGCAAGGGACCTCGAAGTTCTGAATGCTGCAGCTGAAGGAAAAAGAGTTTGAAGAGAAAGGTAGATGTAGGAGAGTTGGTAGATAAATTGAAGAAATTGTGAAATGAAATATTGAGTTCTGCAGTAGATAAAAAGGTGAGTTCACTTCAGGAGAGCAGAGGAGCACATGCTTCTAAGTCAAGATGGAAGTGTCTGCCTTGCAGGGTCAGGAGAGAGCAAAAACACCCACAGACTAGCGGGAAAGGCATGGGCGTAGTTTGGGGGGCGAGGGGGCATTGCCCCCCAAACGCAGGGCGATGATGTATTTCCTGTTTCCACGAGGGCGGGACACTGTGTGAGGGAAGGGAAAAGCTGGAGGTGAGCCCGCTGTGTTGTGTGCTTCACTGCCGTCGCTGCGAGAAAAATAAAAGGTTTAAACATGCACGGGGGGGGGGGGCAGGAAGGAACGGCGAGGAAGGCTGTCGGGGAGCTGAGAGAGGGCAGGGAGAATCACTGGACATGGATGAGAGGGGAGGGGGAGAGAAGAGATCGCTGGCCATGGAGAGGAGGGGAGGGCAGGGGGAGAGAAGAGATCGCTGGACGTGGAGAGGAGGGGAGGGCAGGGGAGAGGAGAATTGCTGAACATGGATGGATGGAGGGGAGGGCAGGGGAGAGAGGAGAATTGCTGAACATTTATGGACGGAGGGGGCAGGGGAGAGAGCAAATTTACTGGATATGGGTGGATGGAGGAGAGGGCAGGGGAGAATGGAGAGTTGCTGGACATGGATGGATGGAGGGGAGGTAAGTCAGGAAGGAGAATCACATGGATGGAGGGGAGGAAAGAGAGGAGAAATGCTGGACATGGATGGAGTGGAGGGCAGGGAAGAGAGGAGAAATGTTAGACATGGAGGGAAGGAAAGACGAAGGAGATGCGCAAGGATGGAGTGGAAGGGAGAGAGGAGAAATGCTGGACATGGATGGAGAGGAGGGAAGACAGAGGAAGTAGATGCACATGGATGGAGGGGAGGGGAGTGAGGACAAATGCTGGATATGGATGGAGGGCAAACTGCTGAATTTAAGGGCTGGATCGGAACACTTTGAGGGCAGATACTGAAACTCGAGGAAGGATAGGGACAGGGCTACAGATGGTAGACAGTACGCATAAGGACACAGGAGGATGGTGGACATGGTGAGTGAAAAAATATCAAATGGAAAGAAGACACTGCATAAAACAGAAGACACTGGGACCAAAGCAAATAGAAAAACTAAATGATCAGACAACAAAGGTAGAAAAAAGTATTTTATTCAGAATGTATTAATTGGCATATGTCAGCTTTTGGAAATGTGCATCTGTGATATTTTGAATGTAAGTTTCAATTTTTCTGGTATTGCTGCATGCCGAGTCTGACTTCTTGAGGTAACTTTCCAGTTCAGTATTTTGCCTTCATATTTTTTTTTACTTCTAGTTCCTTGTGTCATTTCTGTTGTGTCATGTGTTTTTCATGTGTGGTCAAGGTGCAGTATTCTGCTAGCTTGTAGTATTTGCAGCCCTTTTTGTTTTGTTTTTTTTCACTAGGTAGTATACTGGTGTTTTAGAGCCCGGTGTAATTACAGTTTTGCCTCTCCACGCATAAGGTTGTAGCTTGTCCTATCCTTGGAATTAGTGCTGTTATGGTTTGATAAGGTTATGAGTGTGTTTTTGCACAAGTTTGTGTATAGTGTTTTGCAGTGGAGAGATTGTGTGTTGGCCTTACTGAGGTGGCACCAAAACATCAGAAAGGGTTTTAGAGCCTAAATCATGACTCACTACCTCTTGAAGGATATACATATAGAGCTTATGCATTTCCAGTACTTTAAGGTGCCGGTACTCATTATGGGCGGGCTCACCAGATATGGCTCCACCCCTATGATAGCCACACCCACATTAGCCACACCCCTTATACCAGCTATGGCGCATATAAACATACATCATTGAAAATATTATACTAGTATAGGAGAAAAAAATAACGTGATTTTTTTTCATTAGAAATAATTTCTGTAAGCTGTTACAGCTCCAGTATACCCAGTGCAAAGTAAGACAGCAGATGTATGTTCTCAAATTGGACATATTTCAAACACTAAAATGAAAATAAAAATATTTTTTCTACCTTTGTTGTCTGGTGACTGTTTTTCTTTCCATATTGGTCCCAGTCTCTGATTCTGCTGCTCTCTATCTGTTCCCTTAACTTCATTTCCAGGGCTTCCTTTCCATTTATTTCTTTACTTTCCGCCTTTCTTCTTCATTTCTTGTCCTACATCCGTAAGTAAAAGCTGGATCCTCCGCAGACTTCACCGTCCAGTGGATCCAGCTTCTGCCTATTTTCTTCATCTATGTGCAGATTTTCTCCTCTCTTCCTTTCCCCTCATCTCATCTCTCACTCTTCCCTTCCCTCCATCCATGTCCAGCATTTCTTCTCTCTCCCTTCCCTCTCCTCCATCCATGTCCTGCAACCCTTCTCTCACCTGCCCCCCCTCCATCCACCCATGTCCAGCGATTCCCTTGGCTCCCTTGCCCCCCCTCCAACCATCCATACCCACCCAGTGATTCCCTTGGCTCCCCTGCCCCCCCTCCAGCCATCCATACCCACCCAGCGATTCCCTTGGCTCCCCTGCCCCCCCTCCAGCCATCTATACCCACCCAGCGATTCCCTTGGCTCCCCTGCCCCCACTCCAGCCATCCATACCCATCCCGTGATTCCCTTCGCTCCCCTGTCCCCCCCCTCCAGCCATCCATACCCACCCCGTGATTCCCTTCGCTCCTCTGCCCCCCTCCAGCCATCCATACCCACCCCGCGATTCCCTTTGCTCCTCTGTCCCCCTCCAGCCATCCATACCCATCCCGTGATTCCCTTCGCTCCCCTGCCCCCCCTCCAGCCATCTATACCCACCCAGCGATTCCCTTGGCTCCACTGTCCCCCCCTCCAGCCATCTATACCCACCCAGCGATTCCCTTGGCTCCCCTGTCCCCCCCTCCAGCCATCCATACCCACCCCGCAATTCCCTTTGCTCCCCTGCTCCCCTCCAGCCATCCATACCCAACCCGCGATTCCCTTCGCTCCCCTGCCCCCCTCCAGCCATTCATACCCATCCCGTGATTCCCTTCGCTCCCCTGTCCCCCCCTCCAGCCATCCATACCCACCCCGCAATTCCCTTCGCTCCTCTGCCCACCCTCCAACCATCCATACTCATCCCGCGATTCTCTTCGCTCCCCTGCCCGGCATCTATACCCACTCTGCAATTCTCCTTGATCCCCTGCCTCCGTCGCAGCTGCCGTAGTGAAAGGCCGTCAGCCTTCCCTTCATTTCCTGTCAGTGTCCCGCCTTCTTCTGACATCATTGTGCGAAGGCGGGACACAACAGGAAATGAAGGGAAGGCTGACGGCCTTTCACTACGGCAGCTGCGACGGAGGCAGGGGATCAAGGAGAATCACAGAGTGGGTATAGATGCCGGGCAGGGGAGCGAAGGGAATCACGAGGTGGGGATGGATGGCTGGGGGGGGCAGGGGAGCGAAGGGAATCACGTTGCGTACTGGCACAAAAAAAGCACTGTGCATTTCTAAGGTCTACACTGGCATGCTATGGGAAAGGGGCTGGAGAAATACTACTGGAGAGGAAGAGGGAGTGCTGGGTAAGGAGGAAGGAAGGGAGAAAGAGCTGGCTTTTTTGGGAATAACCATAATGAATATGTATGAGATTCCCAAAAAAGCCAGCTCTTTCTCCCTTCCTTCCTTCCTCCATATTAGCATATTCATTTGTGTATATATATATATATATATATATATATACACACACACACAAATGAATATGCTAATATGCTCCACCCCATCCTTTGCCCCCCCCCCCCCCCCCAAATGAAACAGTCAAACTACACCCATGGGGAAAGGTAAAAGGACTAATAAGCAAAGAGCATGAGACCAGGTCACAAAGGAAGTCATTGATGGCAGTCCTTGATTGGAAAGAGATCACAGTAAAAAGCTGAAACAAATGACAGACAATAACAACACTGAACAACATAAAGAGAGAGAGAGTCTCTGATCTTCAAGGATTGACAGCAGTTCACAAAGTTCATGCTTCTTCGTGTGTTGTGAAGATCAGTGTCTTCCATGGAATTCTTTGATGTCAAAGTTTTATTATTTATTTTTAATTTTATTTATTTAGATTTTGCTCACACCTTTTTCAGTAGTAGGTCAAGGTGAGTTACATTCACGTACACTTGATATTTCTCTGTCCCAGGAGGGCTCACAATCTAAGTTTGTACCTGAGGCAATGGAGGGTTAAGTGACTTGCCCAATATTACAAGGAGCAGCAGTGGGATTTGAACTGGCTGTTGCCAGATTTTTGCTGCTGATCCACATTCCTGAAGCTTTGGTGTCTTCTTCTGTGATGCACGTAATTTCTAAGGTGCAGAGCTGAAAAGGAGGTGTGGAATGGGCAGGTCATGGGTGTTTCTAAAATCTATGTGCGTTGTTATAGAATGCTCCCAGTCTGCGCCTAATTTAGGTATAGGCATTGTAAAGTGGATCCTCTTTTCTCAGCGGTTGCAGCTCTCCACAACCTGAAGAACACCTTCCAGTATTGCTCCTTTTTTTTCTCAGAACAATGAAGCTTTTTATTGCCTATGAGGGGCTTCCCTCCTTCCCTCAGTTGTGGCACCAAAACACAATACAAAGCACAGTTATCGTTCACCTTTCTCAAGCCGGTTAGTTTCCCAGTCCAGGCTTCCACAGCTGCTTCCTCTCCCTCCCTCCTGGGAGAGAGTAGCAGCAATTAATAAAAAGAAAATAAAATACCCTGTTCAGTGTAGCGGGGTTTTCCAAAACACAGTTCACTTTTAGCCAAGCTTTACCCCACTGCTCAGTTTAGCCAGGCTTTCACAACACCGTTCAGTTCTAGCCAAGCTTTCAAAACACAGCTCAGTCCAGCTAGGCTTTCAAAACACAGTTCAATTTTAGCCAAGCTTCAAAACACAGCTCAGTTTAGCCAGGCTTTCCAAAACACAGTTCAGTTCTAGCCAAGCTTTCAAAACACAGCTCAGTTTAGCCAGGCTTTCCAAAACACAGTTCAGTTCTAGCCAAGCTTTCAAAACACAGCTCAGTTTAGCCAGGCTTTCAAAACACAGCTCAGTTTAGCCAAGCTTTCAAAACACAGCTCAGTTTAGCCAGGCTTTCAAAACACAGCTCAGTTTAGCCAGGCTTTCAAAACACAGTTCAGTTCTAGCCAAGCTTTCAAAACACAGCTCAGTTTAGCCAGGCTTTCAAAACACAGTTCAGTTCTAGCCAAGCTTCCAAAAACACACAGTAATGGCTTTGCGCGGGCTCAAAGCCTAGGATCCCACCCTCTTGGTCAGTCATACTCCTACCTGACCTCCTCCCGCTTGACCCGGCTTGGCCCCGCTATTTCCTTGGCTTTCGCTGAGCCAGAGCTGAAAAGTCCATCGGCTCTTCCAGGGTGTTCTCCGGTTCAGTCAACTCCATAGGGCAAGGCTCACTCTCTGCCTCTCTCTCCTCAGGAGCCCAATCCATATTCTCCTCGCCCCGCCCTTCTCCCAGCTGCTCACCCTTTCTTTCATTAAAGCTCTTTGGTGGCTCTTCTTTCTCCACCCACCTGTTCCACCACCTCTTCCACCAGGTTGGAGAATCAGCCTTACTCCTTCCCCTGCGGCCCTCCTCTGGAGACTCCTGGGAATGCACATAGTTTCTCATATCCCCGGGCTCCCTTGGGGCATGCTGGGAGTTGTAGTTCTTTATTTCTAGTTTTTTCCTGGGGAATGCCTGCCTATAACGGGGGTACTCTGGCCTATCCCAGGGTTCCTTTGGGGCCTTTCCTACATACTCTTTACATACCCCCCCCCCTTAAATTTCCACCCCCGCATTCTTTTTCCTCCTCCTCCTCCACCTCCACCCGGGACAGGGCATCAACATTTCCTAAACATCGCCCGGGACGATGCTCCACAGCATATTGGAAAGGCTGCAATGCTAAGTACCATCGCATTAGTCTCCCATTATTATTCATCATTACATTCAACCATTTCAGGGGAGCATGGTCCGTTACCAACTTAAATTTTCTCCCTTCTAAATAGACCCTACACTCCTGCACAGCCCATCGTATGGCTAAACACTCCTTTTCTATGGTGGAGTAATGTTCCTCATGAGGCAGGAGCTTCCGGCTTAAATAAAGCACCGGGTGTTCCTCCCCTTCATGCTCTTGGGACAGCACTGCGCCTAACCCCCTTCCTGAAGCATCTGTTTGAAGGACAAAGGGCTTTTCAAAATCAACTGCCTTCAGCACAGGTTCCTGGCACAGGGCCCTCTGCATCTGTTCAAATGCCCTCAACTCCTCCCCTCCCCACCTCAAGTGGTCCGGATTCTTCCCTCTCAACATGTCAGTTAAGGGAGTGGCCATTGCGGAAAAGTGAGGGATGAACCTGCGGTAATACCCTACCATCCCCAGGAATCTACGCAATTGTTTCTTGGTGTTTGGTCTGGGAAACTCTTGGATGCTTTTAACCTTATTCAATAAGGGCCGGACCTCTCCCCGTTTCAGAGTTCTCCCAATTGGGTACCCTGCGATATAGAATGTCCCCCTCTATCATGAACCCCGGGGCTTCCTGGCCCTCCCCCTGTCGGGCCCGTTCCCAGGCATATTCTAAAGTAGGGTCCGTGGCCTGCTCCCTATGAAACTGGGGAAACTGCTCGCTCAATTCTTCCGGGGCTACTGGCAGATAACTTTCTTTTCTTGCCTGCTCCAAGGCCTCCCGTCTGCCCCTCTGCTCCTTTTTTTTCAAAGCTTTCCCCTTTCTCTCTTTTTCCGGCTCCCCTAAGACCTCCCCTTGAAAAGGAAAAATACCTCCTATTCCCTCTTCCTCAGCCTCAGGGTCTCGCCGAGCCTGAGAGCGGGTAGTGACCAACACTCTTTTTTCACTAATACACTCGGTAAAGGGGGGCCAGTCCCTTCCCAAAATCATCTCCTGTGGCAGTCTGGGCAGAACGGCAATGGCTATCTCTATCTCCCCTGTGGGCCCCTTCACGTGCACCCTATGGAGGGTATAACAAGTACTGGCCCCATGTATACATTGAATAGCCACTGCTCCCTCATAGGTATCCTTACCTCCTGTCCTCCTCTTTCTTATTTGTTCCCATAACCTCCTAGAGATCATGGACTGGTCTGCCCCGGAGTCTAACATGGCTACAATCGGTAGACCCTCAACCTCCACCTTAGCAGTATACCAAGGCCTAAACCCTTGGGCAACCTGCGAGGTCCATCCCTCTCGACCTGGGCAATCCCCCCTGAAGTGCCCCGCCTTCCCACACTTATAACAGAATTTTCCTTCATACGAGGGGGCCTTTTTTCCAGGGCCTGAGGGCACTACGGGCTTTTTACCACCCCAGCCGGAATCGGGTTTCCCTCCCTGGGGATCTGGCTTAAAGAAGGAACTTTTGGAACCCCAGCCTCTCACAGGTCGGGGCTTACCACCCTCCAGGTCGGGTTCTCCCCAATGTTGGGCTTCCAAATAACACTCCAACCCGGCTGTCACGGCCTCCACCGTCTTACAGCCCCTTTGGACCAATCCTGCCCTAATCTCCCGGGGAAGGCCCTGCAGGAACTGCTCCACTACTAATTCTTGAAGAATCTCTCCCGTGGTGTGGCGATCAGGTTCCAACCATTTTTTTACCAAGCCCATCAGTCTAGTGGCCACCGCTTTAGGGGTTTCCCCCTTTTCCCATTTAGTGGACCTAAACTTACGCCTATAAGCCTGGGTACTTAGTCCATATCTGTCCTTAATGGCCTCTCTCAACCTCCCATAGTTGGCAGCGTCCCCAGGAGCCAAGTCTCTAAAGGCTCCTAGAGCCTCCCCAGATAATGAAGGCACTAACCGCATGGCCCACTGCTCTTGTGGCCATCCTGCGGCCACTGCCACCCTCTCGAATGCGGTCAGGAAATCATCTACATTATCCTGCTCAGACAACTTTCCCCAAGTAAGTGAGTTCAGGGATAAAGGTCCTACCGCACCGCTTCCTCCTGGCCCCTGTCCAGTGGCTCCGGCTCCACCGCCCCTGGGAGCCTCGATCCCTCGCTGAAAAAAGTCCTGGAGCATATTCAGCACTGGTTCTTGCTGCTCTCGTGCCGCCGTCAAGGAGTCTTCCACCATCTTCCCCGTCAGTTCTTGCTGTTTCTGGAACTGCATCGTCATCCAAGCGAAGATCTCCTTGGGGTCCATCCTTGCTCCGGAACAGCGACTCCTGGTGGGGGAAAAAAACAGAGGACACCTCCAAGTGCGGTTTTACTACTTATGTTTCCCCTTTTTCTAGGATCCCTTTATTTCCCCCAATCTAGGCCCCGCTTACCGGAACCCCAGACGGGTCGGCGCCTTTCTCAGCGTTGGCCCCTCCGTCGGGCTTTTCTGTCCTGCTGGTCTTGGCCTCCTCGAGCGACAGGTCCGCGAAGCGATCCCACTTCTGACACCAATTGTAAAGTGGATCCTCTTTTCTCAGCGGTTGCAGCTCTCCACAACCTGAAGAACACCTTCCAGTACTGCTCCTTTTTTTTCTCAGAACAATGAAGCTTTTTATTGCCTATGAGGGGCTTCCCTCCTTCCCTCAGTTGTGGCACCAAAACACAAAACAAAGCACAGTTATCGTTCACCTTTCTCAAGCCGGTTAGTTTCCCAGTCCAGGCTTCCACAGCTGCTTCCTCTCCCTCCCTCCTGGGAGAGAGTAGCAGCAATTAATAAAAAGAAAAAAAAATATCCTGTTCAGTGTAGCGGGGTTTTCCAAAACACAGTTCACTTTTAGCCAAGCTTTACCCCACTGCTCAGTTTAGCCAGGCTTTCAAAACACCGTTCAGTTCTAGCCAAGCTTTCAAAACACAGCTCAGTCCAGCTAGGCTTTCAAAACACAGTTCAATTTTAGCCAAGCTTCAAAACACAGCTCAGTTTAGCCAGGCTTTCCAAAACACAGTTCAGTTCTAGCCAAGCTTTCAAAACACTGCTCAGTTTAGCCAGGCTTTCAAAACACAGTTCAGTTCTAGCCAAGCTTTCAAAACACAGCTCAGTTTAGCCAGGCTTTCAAAACACAGTTCAGTTCTAGCCAAGCTTTCAAAACACAGCTCAGTTTAGCCAGGCTTTCAAAACACAGTTCAGTTCTAGCCAAGCTTCCAAAAACACACAGTAATGGCTTTGCGCGGGCTCAAAGCCTAGGGTCCCACCCTCTTGGTCAGTCATACTCCTACCTGACCTCCTCCCGCTTGACCCGGCTTGGCCCCGCTATTTCCTTGGCTTTCGCTGAGCCAGAGCTGAAAAGTCCATCGGCTCTTCCAGGGTGTTCTCCGGTTCAGTCAACTCCATAGGGCAAGGCTCACTCTCTGCCTCTCTCTCCTCAGGAGTCCAATCCATATTCTCCTCGCCCCGCCCTTCTCCCAGCTGCTCACCCTTTCTTTCATTAAAGCTCTTTGGTGGCTCTTCTTTCTCCACCCACCTGTTCCACCACCTCTTCCACCAGGTTGGAGAATCAGCCTTACTCCTTCCCCTGCGGCCCTCCTCTGGAGACTCCTGGGAATGCACATAGTTTCTCATATCCCCGGGCTCCCTTGGGGCATGCTGGGAGTTGTAGTTCTTTATTTCTAGTTTTTTCCTGGGGAATGCCTGCCTATAACAGGGGTACTCTGGCCTATCCCAGGGTTCCTTTGGGGCCTTTCCTACATACTCTTTACAGCATTTACACCAAGTTTTACTTGGTGTAACTGCCCACAACTAAATTTAGTCGCCTGGATGGAGGCTCAGTTCTGTAAAACATGCCAAAATTTAGGCATATTTTATAGAATGCACCTGTGTAATTTTTTTCAGTGCCAGTTATTTAGGCATGATATATAGAATCTAGCCCATAGTCTGTAAATACCACCATAATATTCTGACCAATATTTGTAAAAATATAATTCTTTTTAATATATCACCATCTTAGTACTTGTTTCTCCTTTTCTCTCTTCTTTTCAGGGTAGGAAAAAGCCTCAGAAAATGCAGGAAGCTTTACCACAATCCCCCCAATATTCAAAACCATTTAACTGTCCAGGAATGGAACTTAACTGGCTATCTGGCAATATTCAGTGGAGGATATACGATTATCCCCCGTTAAATATTCCCAGTTAGCGCCTAGGAGATAACCGGCTATATTGCATGATATAGCCAGCTATCCCCAAATATTCAAGTCATATCTGGCTATTGTAAGTGGCCACATTGTACCCTTAAATAACTAGTATATCTTTAGTTGGTTTAAAGTTAACAGGCTATCTTCGAATATTGTCTTGGCCAGTTAACTTTAAACCGGCTAAAAATAAACCAGATATTCAATGCCTGTCACTGGAAACAGCCCAGCATTGAATATCTGGGCTGACCACCGACCGTGGGAGTTAACCAGGCTCCCTCCCATGGTCTGAATATCGTCCCAATGTGTCTACTTTTCAGTCACTGGCTTAAAAAGCCTCTCTTTAATTTTATAAATTCTGTCAAGAACATGGAGCTAGTCAAAATTATTTTAAAGTTCTAACATAACTTATAGTCTGTCTTTTTAATCACTTATTTACTTTTTACTTTACGTAACACACTCCGAATGTGGATAATGAAATAAATCATTTATCTCAGGGGTCCTTTACACCTTGCAGCTCACAAAAACTTTTCATACCGGGGTTCAATGCATAAATTTCACACTACAGTCTAATATATACATTCTTGGCTCCCCTGTCCCCCCCCCCTCCATGGCGGGATTTCACAGCTCCCTCGCCACTGCATCAGGAATCTTCTCTTGCTGCCCAATACTTTGTTCTCTCTGCGAGTATTGTGAGGCATTGCGCCTTTACAGCTTCCAGATCAGCACATGCATTAGCAGTAGCTGCACTTGTCACAGACTGGCTTGATCTCATTGTCTTTCTTGATCTTGCAGATCTTAATGTATGCTTAGTGGAGTGAGAGTACTGAGAGACACTGTCTTGTACATTTACAGCTTTACTCTCTACTTTCTTTATGACATTTGTTACACTACTGCACCTCTGGTCTGTGGTCTTCTGCATCTGCTTGTCTAAAAGGCTGTCCTCTGTATTGGTTTTAATTGGGAACTGGCAATATTCTTCTGCTTTTTGCCAATAGAGTGCATAACTGGTCTGTAGCTGTGGCAAGTAGATGTAACTGTCTACCTCTGCCTTTGAGATAGTGAACATACCAAAGACTTGTTAGATTTTCCTGCTCTGTATGGCAGCAATGTCAGACAGGCAGGCTGATACTTTGGCCTGGATTTCGGCTGCGTACGTCTAGTAGCCCTATAGAAATGATAAATAGTAGTAGAGTAAGAGAAGAGGGGCATATGCTGCTTGTGGATGGGAGGGAAAAGAAAGGGGAACATGTGTATGAAATGAAAAGATATATAAGACATGCTTATGAAATGCTTAGAAACGTACATTTTATGAGCATGTCATGTACATCTTTTCATTTTGTATTTAGCAGAGTATGGAAGAAAATGCATTTCTGTTACCAGTATTTTCACTGCTTATAGAATCTGGCTTTCTTGGGGGGAGGGGGGGGTCAAGGTGACTGTATGATTCAGGGGCATGACGGGCTGTGTGGGGGGTTGAGGCAGGGGCAGGAGCATGGTGGAGGCAGGGGCATGGTATGCCTGAATTTTGTTTTTTGTCCTCTTTTTTTTTTTTGTCACGGCAAATATGGTAACCTTACTCACATACCATGACAGGAAGTAACTGCAGCACTAAAAATCCTAAGAAGTGAGAATAGCATTAAACACTATAAAAGATGCTGTACAAGACTGCTGGAGGAAGAATATGGACTGCCGTAGCAAGATCAGGTATTCAACAGACAATTCATAAGAATATAAAAATAGCCATACTGGGTCAGAGCAATGGTCCATCTAGTCCAATATCCTGTTTCCAATAGTGGCCAATCCAGGTCACAAGTACCTAGCAGAAATCTACTCTGCCAAGAATTGTCAGACTTCCTCGGTGTCTGTGTGGTTAGAAACAAAATTGTAAATCTCTTCTTGTGCTCAAAGCACTGGTAATCACCCCCATTGAGTCTATAAAAGATAGAGGATCAGGCGACCCTCGGGGAGGAATGCTGGCTTCGGCCTAACCCCTGGTAAGCCTTTCCTCAGCTGAGAGGTGCCCAGCTGTACCACCGGCTGCCTTTCAGGTGCTGTGGAGAACTTGTAGCTCATCTGCATATCCTTTACAGCCTTCTCCGGGGTGACACCCAGGTCCACTCCAATCCACTCAGGGCCTCTGGTCTACGGCGCATTTTTATCTTTACATCTAATCTTCTTCCCAGTTGCTAAAGTACCTCAGTCATTTATGGCCCCTATTCACATTCTCTTCCTAGCCCTGTTCCTTCCTAATCTTTTCCCTCACCCCCTACCTCTCTCTGCTACAGGAACTCACTGCCCATCCATTGACTTCATCACCTCACCTTCTCTCCTACCCTCTTCCTTCCTCTTGGCTTTTAATCTCCGTCTCTTTCTTTCCTCCATTTTGCCTTCCCCATTCCACCTAAATACCTCTCGCCTTCTACCCCTTCATGGCCACACCTCTCCTCCTGTCCTCCACTCTCTTTTACTCCTTCTCTTACTCTCAGCCGGTGACATCAATCCCAATCCTGGCCCTCCTCACCAACTATTATCCCAACTCTACAGATCTCACCGCGACCTCTCTAACCTCATCTCTATTCCTCTACTCCCCTCCTCTTCTCTGCCCTTCTCTTGCGCTCTATGGAATGCCTGCTCTATCTGTAACAAACTCCCCTATATCCAGGACCTCTTTATCTCGCGTCACCTCCATCTGCTCGCCATAACAGAAACCTGGCTCTGCCCTGATGACTCTGCTTCAGTCGCAGCCCTGTGCCATGGCGGTTATCTATTTTCACATACTCCTCGCCCTGCTGGCCGTGGGGGCGGTGTTGGACTACTTCTCTCTCCCTCCTCCAGATTTTAACCCCTTCTTCCACCTCAATCTTACTGTTTTTCCTCCTTTGAAGTCCACTCTATCCGCCTTTTCTCTCCTCTGCCTCTTCGAATAGCGGTCATTTATCGTCCCCCTGATAAGTCCCTTTCATCCTTTCTCAGTGACTTTGACGCCTGGCTTGCCTTCTTCCATGATCCTTCCTCCCCCTCTCTCATCCTTGGTGACTTTAATATTCCTGCTAATGATCCTTCCAACTCTTATATTTCCAAGTTACTCGCTTTAACGTCATCCTTTAATCTCCAACTATGCTCCACCTCCCCCACTCATCAAAATGGTCACTGTCTTGATCTCATCTTCTCCTCCAACTGTTCACCTTCTAGTTTCCTTGCCTCTGATCATCCCTCCTCTGATCACCATCTTATAACTTTCACACTTAAATCTCCTCCCTCCCAGTCCCGTTTTATCTTATCTACTGATGGATATCATTTCTCCAGCATTACTACAGATACCCAGCGCTCTGCAAATACCTAGACAACCCCTTCTCCCTAGAGCTTAGTGTGTTCAAAACACAACCGTTGACCTCACTTTTGCTCACTGCAGAGAACTCATGGAGGTGCCAATAACCCCAGTTTGAGGCTTTAAAGGGAAATCCAGAGCCACCCTTGCTGCCCAGTGGAAAGCAGCATAATATTATAGTCTAAATATTTCCTGGATTTAAAAATGGAATGGTATGTTTGTTTCCATCGTCCATTGTAAGCTTTCCTTTTGTAAGCTTACTTCCCTCTGCAGAAGGTGGGCCCAGTACGGACAGAGAAAGTACCTGCATAGAATATGTAAACCACTGCGGTTGTGCCACAGAAAGGTGGCACATCAAGTCCATAACCTAACTCGTTCCCTCTACATGTGGATTCAGTGACAGGGTTTATTTATCTGATCCACAAGGCTTCTAATGCTCCGTGTTTTGTCCATCTTTTATTCTTAATATTCCTTCTCAGATGAGAGAGGGTTGTTGTGTGGGAAGGGATAGAAAGGGCAGACAGTGAATGGAAGGGGGAGAGAGAGAGGGCAGACAGGGGCACATGGTGGATGGAAGGGGCAGAGATAGAGGGCAGATGTAGATGGAAGGAGCAGGGAGAGAGGGCGGACATTGGATGGAGGGGACAGCAGAGAGGGCAGACACTGGATGGCAGAGAGAGAACAAAGAGATGCTGGATGGAAGGAAGACAGTGAAAAGAAGATGAGGAAAGCAGAAACCAGAGACAACAAACTGTAAATAAAATATATATTTTTATTTTTTTGCTTTAGGATAAAGTAGTATTGTAGCTGTGTTAATAAATGTTTAGAATAGAACATGTAAACAAGGTCATCTTTTTATTGGACTAATTTTAATACATTTTGGTTAACTTTCGGAGAACAAAACCCCCTTCCTCAGGTCAGGATAGGATACTGTAACAGCACTATACTGTATTGACCTGAGGAAGGATGTTTTGGCCTCTGAAAGCTAAATGTATTAGTCCAATAATATGATATTCTCCGAGGACAAGCAGGCTGCTTGTTCTCACTGATGGGTGACGTCCACGGCAGCCCCTCCAATCGGAATCTTCACTAGCAAAGGCCTTTGCTAGTCCTCGCGCGCCAATGCGCACCGCGCATGCGCGGCCGTCTTCCCGCCCGAAACCGGCTTGTGCCGGCCAGTCTTTTTTTCTCCGCGCTCGGTACGGTTGTGCTTTACCGTTCGTGCCCCGAAAAGTCGGCCTCGCGCGTCGTTTTTCGACTGTTTTCTGTGAGAAATCCAGAAATTGTTTCGATTAACCATTTTTGGTTTTTCCTTCCTCTACTTCGAGTTTTTTTCGCCCCGTTAAGTTTTCTTTCGTCGTCGGGGTAGGCCATACTTAGGCCCCGGTCGAAATTTCCCTTTTTTTCTGTGCCAAATTTCGCCATTTCGTCTTTCGATTTCGCCGGCGTGATTTTTCCACCCATGACATCGAAGCCTTCCAGCGGCTTCAAGAAGTGCACCCAGTGCGCCCGGGTAATCTCGCTCACTGACAGGCACGCGTCGTGTCTTCAGTGTCTGGGGGCTGCGCACCGCCCTCAGGCCTGTAGTCTGTGTTCCCTTTTGCAAAGGTGGACTCAGGTAGCGAGGTTAGCTCAGTGGAATATTTTGTTCTCGGGCTCTTCGTCGGCATCGGCACCGGGGGTATCGAGTGCATCGACGTCTTCAGCGTCCAGACCTTCAACCTCGGCGGCCAGTACATCGAGTGCATCAAGGCATCGGCCCTCTGCATCGGCGCCGAGACATCGGACAGCTGCATCGACGTCGGTGGTACCGGGACCTCGTCTGCTGATGTCGTCGGACGGTGGTGCTTCGTCTGGAGTGCAGGTGAGGGCTGTCCATTCCCCTGCTGGTGGCGGTGAGCCTTCGGGTGGGTCTCCCCCTACCCTGAGGGCTCCTGCGGTACAGCCCCCCCCCCCGAGACCGACCTTCTTCGATCTCGGCCCCGAGGAAGCGAGGGCTGGATTCTACGTCCTCCTCGTCGGTACCGGGAAGCTCCGGTGACATGCTTCGTCCCAAGAAGTCGAAGAAGCATCGTCACCGGTCCCCTTCCCATGTCGGTACCGAGAGCTCTGGGTCGCCGAAGGAGTCGGCACCCAGCAGGCATCGGCACCGAGAGGACCGCTCACCCTCTGTTCAGGAGGTGTCGATGCGCTCCACTCTGGACAGCCCGGAACAGCCTCCACACCCGGAACAGGTTCTGACGTCGACGCCTGCATCGACCTCCATGCCTTTTTCTGCAGCCGCTCTGAACGAGAGCCTCCGGGCCGTTCTCCCAGAGATTCTGGGAGAGCTGCTGCGCCCTACCCCTCCGGTACCGGCGGTGCTTGCGCCACCGGTACCGTCGAGCGTGGCGCCGGCTGGCCCATCGCCCGAGGTGAGGTCTCCGGCGTCGGTGCCGCGTGCGGTACCGGCTGCCGTTGCCTCCCAGGAAGGCTCCCCGACTACGTCGGCGGAGGGAGCTTCGCCGATGCGGGCGAGGGAGTCTACCTCTCGACGCCCCCATCGTGGACGTGGCTCCTCGGAGTCGAGTCGGGCACGGTTGCAGACACAGGTCCGTGAACTTGTGTCTGACACCGAGGGTGAGGCCTCGTGGGAAGAGGAAGAAGACCCCAGATATTTCTCTGACGAGGAGTCTGAGGGTCTTCCTTCCGATCCCACTCCCTCTCCTGAAAGACAGCTTTCCCCTCCTGAGAGTCTGTCTTTTGCCTCCTTTGTCCGGGAGATGTCTACGGCCATCCCCTTCCCGGTGGTTGTGGAGGACGAGCCCAGGCCTGAAATGTTTGAGCTCCTGGACTATCCTTCTCCACCTAAGGAAGCGTCCACTGTTCCCTTGCATCATGTCCTCAAAAAGATATTGCTTGCGAACTGGACCAAGCCTTTAACTAATCCCCACATCCCCAAGAAGATCGAGTCCCAGTACCGGATCCATGGGGACCCAGATCTGATGCGCACTCAGTTGCCTCATGATTCTGGAGTTGTGGATCTGGCCCTAAAGAAGGCTAAGAGTTCTAGGGAGCATGCTTCGGCGCCCCCGGGCAAGGACTCTAGAACCTTAGACTCCTTTGGGAGGCAGGCCTACCATTCTTCTATGCTCATGGCCAAAATCCAGTCTTACCAGCTCTACACGAGCATACACATGCGGAACAATGTGCGGCAGTTGGCGGGCTTGGTTGATGCGCTCCCCCCTGAGCAAGCCAAGCCATTTCAGGAGGTGGTCAGGCAGCTGAAGGCGTGCAGAAAATTCCTGGCCAGAGGGGTGTATGACACCTTTGATGTTGCGTCCAGGGCCGCTGCTCAAGGTGTGGTGATGCGCAGGCTCTCATGGCTGCGTGCCTCCGACCTGGAGAATAGAATCCAGCAGCAGATTGCGGACTCGCCTTGCCGTGCGGATAACATTTTTGGAGAGAAAGTCGAACAGGTGGTAGAGCAGCTCCACCAGCGGGACACCGCATTCGACAAGTTCTCCCGCCGGCAGCCTTCAGCCTCTACCTCTACAGGTAGAAGATTTTTTGGGGGAAGGAAGACTGTTCCCTACTCTTCTGGCAAGCGTAGGTACAATCCTCCTTCTCGACAGCCTGCGGCCCAGGCTAAGCCCCAGCGCGCTCGCTCTCGTCAGCAGCGCGCGCCTCAGCAAGGCCCCTCGGCTCCCCAGCAAAAGCAAGGGACGGGCTTTTGACTGGCTCCAGCAGAGCATAGCCGACATCCAAGTGTCAGTGCCAGGCGACCTGCCAGTCGGAGGGAGGTTGAAAGCTTTTCACCAAAGGTGGCCTCTCATAACCTCCGATCAGTGGGTTCTCCAAATAGTCCGGCAAGGATACACCCTCAATTTG